>NW_027551837.1:0-72954 GCF_045843805.1 Urocitellus parryii
ATTTTCGTGAAATTTTCTGTCCTTGTATAATAAAATCACGGAAACCATCCTTTTCCACGAGTGTGCTTGATTTGGAGATGGGGAAATGAAAGGTGGGTTGGCTGGATGCCAGCATGGGCCCTGTGCAGGTGTCTTTCCTTGGCGGGAAAAGGGATGGATGCTGGGGTCCACACAGGGTTCTCCCCCTTGCCTGTTAATCCTGCCCAGTATCAATGCATGGTAAATGTTCATGACAAGAATTCTTCAGCTCATTTCACTTCTGTCATTGTTCTGGGGCCAAACATTCACAGGACTTCATCCCAGAGTTGTCTCAACTTTTGGACCCCTTCCCTCCATTCCCTATAGTGAACAGCAAAAGTCTTACTTTTACACCTCTGACTCACCACAGGCAGGTGTGTTACTGTCTCAGATTCAAAAGGCATGTTTGCAGGAAAGGCAAAACACGCTAAGCAAAGTATGTTCCCCGAGAAACTGATGACCCAGATCAGTTGTAGATATGCGCATATGCCTTCAAGGAAGGCCTTCAATTTTCAGCTTTGGGTTTTCGAAACAATTGTATTCATTTTTTTTTTAAGAGTTGAACACTACAAACACAACCAGGAAGAACCAGATGTGAAGGACAGTCCCAAATTTAATACTTTATTTCCCACACAGCTTTAACGGCATCAATTGCAAAGTACGTTATTGAAATTTTGGTGAAATATGAAATTTTGGTGCAATTGAAATATCCCTTGAATTCACACCCCGGCAGTCCTCTATAATCCAACTTGCAAACTGTCACTAATAGAATCAGGAGTAGAGGTCTGCCGTTTTTTCCCCGTTCCTCTTCAGCATTTTGAAAGAAGATTGAGAGTAGACAGCCACGCTCCTTCTAATATTCCACAGAATTCACTGATGAAACTGCTATGCCCCGAACTTTTACTTATTAGTGTTTCCTCCCACCCCCACCCCCGCACCCCGCCCCCGCCCCGTGATGGACAGTTAACCCAGGTGGGGCCTCAGACAAATGCTCTCTACCACTCACGTGTATCCCCCAGCCTCACCTTGTGTTTGCTTCCTGATTTAATGACAATCAAGTGGTAGATTTGTTCAGGTGTTCTTGTTGATTCAGTGTTGGTAGCCCTCTTTACTGTTAGCATTCATTCAACTTGATGGGATTGGGACATGCCAATGACTAAGACCCTTCTGGCGGTGTCTAGTAAACATGGGCATGTGGGATAGCAACTGAAGTGCAGGCCCTCCCCTAAAGTTGGGCAGCATCATCCAATAGGATGGTGGCTTGCTTGGAATCAATGTTGAAAGAACAAGGAAGCAGCAGCAGATGCCAGTGCTTCTCTTCTTGATGGCTGCTGCCATCACTTGAGGATATCTGACTCTTGCTTCTTCACTCCTGCAAAGTGGACTGTGCCAGGGATTGTCCAGGGAGTTTCCAGAAGCCTGGGGTAGTAATGAATTCATCACTTTATTTATTTATTTATGTATTCATGTATTTGTTTGTCTATTTATTTGTTTGTTTATTTGTTTGTTTGTTTGTTTATTTGTTTGTTTGTTCATTTATTTATTGAATTATTTATTCACTCCACCAGGGTGTAATGGCGCTTTCCAATGGCCAACTTGATGAGATTAAGAGTTGCAGAGGATCAAGGGGCTCATGGGTGTGTCAGTGAGGGTGTGCCTGGACAGGATTGGCATGTGGGATAGCCAATGGAAACAAAGACCCTCCCTAAGCATGGGCAGCACCATCCAATCAGATGATGGCTTGGATAGAATAAAAGTGGGAAGACCAAGCAAAGCAGCAGCAGGTGCAAGCGGATTCCTCTTGAACAGTTCCTGATCGCTGCTGTGATTGAATGTCGGACTCTTGCTTCTTCTCTCTCCCAAAGCAGGCTGTGCCAGCGATTCTCCAGAAGCCTTTGGCCTGCTACTAGGGGAGCGCCCTGATCTCTCTTGTTCTGGGGATTTATCTGCTTGTTCTTCCAGCTCTCCAGCCTACAGACTGCCATTTTGGACTATCCAGCTTCTGGTGCGTAAGCCAACCCAGTGAGTCTCCTTTTCATCACCAAACTTCCTGTTGATTCTGTTCCTCTCGAGAACCCTAATGCAGAGGGATTGAGCCCAAACTGCTTCACCACGGGGCCACATCCTCAGCATTTTTTTTTTTAGCTAGCTCAATTGCTGAGGCTGGCTTTGTACTTGCAATCCTCCAGCCTCAGCCTCCTCCAAGGGGAACTCACAGTCTCTCTCCATCTCTCCCTCTCTATTACTCCCTCTTCTCTCACTTTCCCTCCTTGGAGACCAGGGTAGTCAGGTGTGGGTCATGGCCACCAGTGGTGGGGATCCTGGGAATTTAGAAAGTGGTTTGAAACCTATCTATCAACAACATGGATTCAATCCAACAGGGACATCCAAGATGATTGAATTTGCCCTTCAGCAGAAATGTACCCATGACATCCTGTCTCCACAAGTTTCACACCCTGTGTTTCAGGTCAAGAGGAGCCCAGGAGAGTAGGAATTATCTTGCAAGCGGTCTCTGAAGCCTTTTCCCTCTGTGAGAGTCTGCAGCTATGGAGAAGCATTTTCCCTGCTGTGTGAGGGAGGCCTGGGATTGTGGAGAATATGCTCCAGGGCCCCAGGCACTGCCAGCCTTTGAGGAAGCAGATGCTGGGCCCTGGCCTCTGCCTTTGTATCCCAGGCTGGGCTTCCTGTCTGGGGATCAGCAGGACTTCAACCGTGAAGCACTTTTACCACCCTGTGGGTTTCTCAGCTCTGACTGCCCCATCCACGGATCCGGATCGCACAGCACTTTGAGAAGAGGCCCAGAGCTGCCTGCCTGCCTGCCCTGGCCCAAAGCCTCAGACCCAGCAGGAGACACCGGCCCCACCAGGAGAGTTGGACGCCTCTAAGGAACCAGGAAGACCGGTGCCCAGGCTGCCCCATTGGACCAAGGGATCCCGAGATTGCCCACACTCTTTCCAGCATTTTGCTGTGCGGGTGCCAGGAGCCTCTGCCTGAGGTTTCCACTCCCATGCACAGGCTTTACATAGGAAGGTTCTGGACTCCAGGCTGCCTGCCTTTGGCGTGAGAGCACTGGCGTCTCCGTGAACATGCTGCAATGGATGATCCTCTGAGAAGAAACCCTGTTCAAATAGACAATTCTCAGATTAGCAGTCCAGGGAGAAGTTTATGGCTTGTTGGATTTTCGTGAAATTTTCTGTCCCTTGTATAATAAAATCACGGAAACCATCCTTTTCCACGAGTGTGCTTGATTTGGAGATGGGGAAATGAAAGGTGGGTTGGCTGGATGCCAGCATGGGCCCTGTGCAGGTGTCTTTCCTTGGCGGGAAAAGGGATGGATGCTGGGGTCCACACAGGGTTCTCCCCCTTGCCTGTTAATCCTGCCCAGTATCAATGCATGGTAAATGTTCATGACAAGAATTCTTCAGCTCATTTCACTTCTGTCATTGTTCTGGGGCCAAACATTCACAGGACTTCATCCCAGAGTTGTCTCAACTTTTGGACCCCTTCCCTCCATTCCCTATAGTGAACTGCAAAAGTCTTACTTTTACATCTCTGACTCACCACAGGCAGGTGTGTTACTGTCTCAGATTCAAAAGGCATGTTTGCAGGAAAGGCAAAACACGCTAAGCAAAGTATGTTCCCCGAGAAACTGATGACCCAGATCAGTTGTAGATATGCGCATATGCCTTCAAGGAAGGCCTTCAATTTTCAGCTTTGGGTTTTCGAAACAATTGTATTCATTTTCTTTTTAAGAGTTGAACACTACAAACACAACCAGGAAGAACCAGATGTGAAGGACAGTCCCAAATTTAATACTTTATTTCCCACACAGCTTTAACGGCATCAATTGCAAAGTACGTTATTGAAATTTTGGTGAAATATGAAATTTTGGTGCAATTGAAATATCCCTTGAATTCACACCCCGGCAGTCCTCTATAATCCAACTTGCAAACTGTCACTAATAGAATCAGGAGTAGAGGTCTGCCGTTTTTTCCCCGTTCCTCTTCAGCATTTTGAAAGAAGATTGAGAGTAGACAGCCACGCTCCTTCTAATATTCCACAGAATTCACTGATGAAACTGCTATGCCCCGAACTTTTACTTATTAGTGTTTCCTCCCACCCCCACCCCCGCACCCCGCCCCCGCCCCGTGATGGACAGTTAACCCAGGTGGGGCCTCAGACAAATGCTCTCTACCACTCACGTGTATCCCCAGCCTCACCTTGTGTTTGCTTCCTGATTTAATGACAATCAAGTGGTAGATTTGTTCAGGTGTTCTTGTTGATTCAGTGTTGGTAGCCCTCTTTACTGTTAGCATTCATTCAACTTGATGGGATTGGGACATGCCAATGACTAAGACCCTTCTGGCGGTGTCTAGTAATCATGGGCATGTGGGATAGCAACTGAAGTGCAGGCCCTCCCTAAAGTTGGGCAGCATCATCCAATAGGATGGTGGCTTGCTTGGAATCAATGTTGAAAGAACAAGGAAGCAGCAGCAGATGCCATTGCTTCTCTTCTTGATGGCTGCTGCCATCACTTGAGGATATCTGACTCTTGCTTCTTCACTCCTGCAAAGTGGACTGTGCCAGGGATTGTCCAGGGAGTTTCCAGAAGCCTGGGGTAGTAATGAATTCATCACTTTATTTATTTATTTATGTATTCATGTATTTGTTTGTCTATTTATTTGTTTGTTTATTTGTTTGTTTGTTTGTTTATTTGTTTGTTTGTTCATTTATTTATTGAATTATTTATTCACTCCACCAGGGTGTAATGGCGCTTTCCAATGGCCAACTTGATGAGATTAAGAGATGCAGAGGATCAAGGGGCTCATGGGTGTGTCAGTGAGGGTGTGCCTGGACAGGATTGGCATGTGGGATAGCCAATGGAAACAAAGACCCTCCCTAAGCATGGGCAGCACCATCCAATAAGATGATGGCTTGGATAGAATAAAAGTGGGAAGACCAAGCAAAGCAGCAGCAGATGCAAGCGGATTCCTCTTGAACAGTTCCTGATCGCTGCTGTGATTGAATGTCGGACTCTTGCTTCTTCTCTCTCCCAAAGCAGGCTGTGCCAGCGATTCTCCAGAAGCCTTTGGCCTACTACCAGGGGAGCGCCCTGATCTCTCTTGTTCTGGAGATTTATCTGCTTGTTCTTCCAGCTCTCCAGCCTACAGACTGCCATTTTGGACTATCCAGCTTCTGGTGCGTAAGCCAACCCAGTGAGTCTCCTTTTCATCACCAAACTTCCTGTTGATTCTGTTCCTCTCGAGAACCCTAATGCAGAGGGATTGAGCCCAAACTGCTTCACCACGGGGCCACATCCTCAGCATTTTTTTTTAGCTAGCTCAATTGCTGAGGCTGGCTTTGAACTTGCAATCCTCCAGCCTCAGCCTCCCTCCAAGGCGAACTCACAGTCTCTCTCCATCTCTCCCTCTCTATTACTCCCTCTTCTCTCACTTTCCCTCCTTGGAGACCAGGGTAGTCAGGTGTGGGTCATGGCCACCAGTGGTGGGGATCCCGGGAATTTAGAAAGTGGTTTGAAACCTATCTATCAACAACATGGATTCAATCCAACAGGGACATCCAAGATGATTGAATTTGCCCTTCAGCAGAAATGTACCCATGACATCCTGTCTCCACAAGTTCCACACCCTGTGTTTCAGGTCAAGAGGAGCCCAGGAGAGTAGGAATTATCTTGCAAGCGGTCTCTGAAGCCTTTTCCCTCTGTGAGAGTCTGCAGCTATGGAGAAGCATTTTCCCTGCTGTGTGAGGGAGGCCTGGGATTGTGGAGAATATGCTCCAGGGCCCCAGGCACTGCCAGCCTTTGAGGAAGCAGATGCTGGGCCCTGGCCTCTGCCTTTGTATCCCAGGCTGGGCTTCCTGTCTGGGGATCAGCAGGACTTCAACCGTGAAGCACTTTTACCACCCTGTGGGTTTCTCAGCTCTGACTGCCCCATCCACGGATCCGGATCGCACAGCACTTTGAGAAGAGGCCCAGAGCTGCCTGCCTGCCTGCCCTGGCCCAAAGCCTCAGACCCAGCAGGAGACACCGGCCCCACCAGGAGAGTTGGACGCCTCTAAGGAACCAGGAAGACCGGTGCCCAGGCTGCCCCATTGGACCAAGGGATCCCGCGATTGCCCACACTCTTTCCAGCATTTTGCTGTGCGGGTGCCAGGAGCCTCTGCCTGAGGTTTCCACTCCCATGCACAGGCTTTACCTTGGAAGGCTCTGGACTCCAGGCTGCCTGCCTTTGGCGTGAGAGCACTGGCGTCTCCGTGAACATGCTGCAATGGATGATCCTCTGAGAAGAAACCCTGTTCAAATAGACAATTCTCAGATTAGCAGTCCAGGAAGAAGTTTATGGCTTGTTGGATTTTCGTGAAATTTTCTGTCCCTTGTATAATAAAATCACGGAAACCATCTTTTTCCACGAGTGTGCTTGATTTGGAGATGGGGAAATGAAAGGTGGGTTGGCTGGATGCCAGCATGGGCCCTGTGCAGGTGTCTTTCCTTGGCGGGAAAAGGGATGGATGCTGGGGTCCACACAGGGTTCTCCCCCTTGCCTGTTAATCCTGTCCAGTATCAATGCATGGTAAATGTTCATGACAAGAATTCTTCAGCTCATTTCACTTCTGTCATTGTTCTGGGGCCAAACATTCACAGGACTTCATCCCAGAGTTGTCTCAACTTTTGACCCCTTCCCTCCATTCCCTATAGTGAACTGCAAAAGTCTTACTTTTACACCTCTGACTCACCACAGGCAGGTGTGTTACTGTCTCAGATTCAAAAGGCATGTTTGCAGGAAAGGCAAAACACGCTAAGCAAAGTATGTTCCCCGAGAAACTGATGACCCAGATCAGTTGTAGATATGCGCATATGCCTTCAAGGAAGGCCTTCAATTTTCAGCTTTGGGTTTTCGAAACAATTGTATTCATTTTTTTTTTTAAGAGTTGAACACTACAAACACAACCAGGAAGAACCAGATGTGAAGGACAGTCCCAAATTTAATACTTTATTTCCCACACAGCTTTAACGGCATCAATTGCAAAGTACGTTATTGAAATTTTGGTGAAATATGAAATTTTGGTGCAATTGAAATATCCTTGAATTCACACCCCGGCAGTCCTCTATAATCCAACTTGCAAACTGTCACTAATAGAATCAGGAGTAGAGGTCTGCCGTTTTTTCCCCGTTCCTCTTCAGCATTTTGAAAGAAGATTGAGAGTAGACAGCCACGCTCCTTCTAATATTCCACAGAATTCACTGATGAAACTGCTATGCCCCGAACTTTTACTTATTAGTGTTTCCTCCCACCCCCACCCCCGCACCCCGCCCCCGCCCCGTGATGGACAGTTAACCCAGGTGGGGCCTCAGACAAATGCTCTCTACCACTCACGTGTATCCCCAGCCTCACCTTGTGTTTGCTTCCTGATTTAATGACAATCAAGTGGTAGATTTGTTCAGGTGTTCTTGTTGATTCAGTGTTGGTAGCCCTCTTTACTGTTAGCATTCATTCAACTTGATGGGATTGGGACATGCCAATGACTAAGACCCTTCTGGCGGTGTCTAGTAATCATGGGCATGTGGGATAGCAACTGAAGTGCAGGCCCTCCCTAAAGTTGGGCAGCATCATCCAATAGGATGGTGGCTTGCTTGGAATCAATGTTGAAAGAACAAGGAAGCAGCAGCAGATGCCATTGCTTCTCTTCTTGATGGCTGCTGCCATCACTTGAGGATATCTGACTCTTGCTTCTTCACTCCTGCAAAGTGGACTGTGCCAGGGATTGTCCAGGGAGTTTCCAGAAGCCTGGGGTAGTAATGAATTCATCACTTTATTTATTTATTTATGTATTCATGTATTTGTTTGTCTATTTATTTGTTTGTTTATTTGTTTGTTTGTTTGTTTATTTGTTTGTTTGTTCATTTATTTATTGAATTATTTATTCACTCCACCAGGGTGTAATGGCGCTTTCCAATGGCCAACTTGATGAGATTAAGAGATGCAGAGGATCAAGGGGCTCATGGGTGTGTCAGTGAGGGTGTGCCTGGACAGGATTGGCATGTGGGATAGCCAATGGAAACAAAGACCCTCCCTAAGCATGGGCAGCACCATCCAATCAGATGATGGCTTGGATAGAATAAAAGTGGGAAGACCAAGCAAAGCAGCAGCAGATGCAAGCGGATTCCTCTTGAACAGTTCCTGATCGCTGCTGTGATTGAATGTCGGACTCTTGCTTCTTCTCTCTCCCAAAGCAGGCTGTGCCAGCGATTCTCCAGAAGCCTTTGGCCTACTACGAGGGGAGCGCCCTGATCTCTCTTGTTCTGGGGATTTATCTGCTTGTTCTTCCAGCTCTCCAGCCTACAGACTGCCATTTTGGACTATCCAGCTTCTGGTGCGTAAGCCAACCCAGTGAGTCTCCTTTTCATCACCAAACTTCCTGTTGATTCTGTTCCTCTCGAGAACCCTAATGCAGAGGGATTGAGCCCAAACTGCTTCACCACGGGGCCACATCCTCAGCATTTTTTTTTAGCTAGCTCAATTGCTGAGGCTGGCTTTGAACTTGCAATCCTCCAGCCTCAGCCTCCTCCAAGGCGAACTCACAGTCTCTCTCCATCTCTCCCTCTCTATTACTCCCTCTTCTCTCACTTTCCCTCCTTGGAGACCAGGGTAGTCAGGTGTGGGTCATGGCCACCAGTGGTGGGGATCCCGGGAATTTAGAAAGTGGTTTGAAACCTATCTATCAACAACATGGATTCAATCCAACAGGGACATCCAAGATGATTGAATTTGCCCTTCAGCAGAAATGTACCCATGACATCCTGTCTCCACAAGTTCCACACCCTGTGTTTCAGGTCAAGAGGAGCCCAGGAGAGTAGGAATTATCTTGCAAGCGGTCTCTGAAGCCTTTTCCCTCTGTGAGAGTCTGCAGCTATGGAGAAGCATTTTCCCTGCTGTGTGAGGGAGGCCTGGGATTGTGGAGAATATGCTCCAGGGCCCCAGGCACTGCCAGCCGTTGAGGAAGCAGATGCTGGGCCCTGGCCTCTGCCTTTGTATCCCAGGCTGGGCTTCCTGTCTGGGGATCAGCAGGACTTCAACCGTGAAGCACTTTTACCACCCTGTGGGTTTCTCAGCTCTGACTGCCCCATCCACGGATCCGGATCGCACAGCACTTTGAGAAGAGGCCCAGAGCTGCCTGCCTGCCTGCCCTGGCCCAAAGCCTCAGACCCAGCAGGAGACACCGGCCCCACCAGGAGAGTTGGACGCCTCTAAGGAACCAGGAAGACCGGTGCCCAGGCTGCCCCATTGGACCAAGGGATCCCGCGATTGCCCACACTCTTTCCAGCATTTTGCTGTGCGGGTGCCAGGAGCCTCTGCCTGAGGTTTCCACTCCCATGCACAGGCTTTACCTTGGAAGGCTCTGGACTCCAGGCTGCCTGCCTTTGGCGTGAGAGCACTGGCGTCTCCGTGAACATGCTGCAATGGATGATCCTCTGAGAAGAAACCCTGTTCAAATAGACAATTCTCAGATTAGCAGTCCAGGGAGAAGTTTATGGCTTGTTGGATTTTCGTGAAATTTTCTGTCCCTTGTATAATAAAATCACGGAAACCATCTTTTTCCACGAGTGTGCTTGATTTGGAGATGGGGAAATGAAAGGTGGGTTGGCTGGATGCCAGCATGGGCCCTGTGCAGGTGTCTTTCCTTGGCGGGAAAAGGGATGGATGCTGGGGTCCACACAGGGTTCTCCCCCTTGCCTGTTAATCCTGTCCAGTATCAATGCATGGTAAATGTTCATGACAAGAATTCTTCAGCTCATTTCACTTCTGTCATTGTTCTGGGGCCAAACATTCACAGGACTTCATCCCAGAGTTGTCTCAACTTTTGGACCCCTTCCCTCCATTCCCTATAGTGAACTGCAAAAGTCTTACTTTTACACCTCTGACTCACCACAGGCAGGTGTGTTACTGTCTCAGATTCAAAAGGCATGTTTGCAGGAAAGGCAAAACACGCTAAGCAAAGTATGTTCCCCGAGAAACTGATGACCCAGATCAGTTGTAGATATGCGCATATGCCTTCAAGGAAGGCCTTCAATTTTCAGCTTTGGGTTTTCGAAACAATTGTATTCATTTTCTTTTTAAGAGTTGAACACTACAAACACAACCAGGAAGAACCAGATGTGAAGGACAGTCCCAAATTTAATACTTTATTTCCCACACAGCTTTAACGGCATCAATTGCAAAGTACGTTATTGAAATTTTGGTGAAATATGAAATTTTGGTGCAATTGAAATATCCCTTGAATTCACACCCCGGCAGTCCTCTATAATCCAACTTGCAAACTGTCACTAATAGAATCAGGAGTAGAGGTCTGCCGTTTTTTCCCCGTTCCTCTTCAGCATTTTGAAAGAAGATTGAGAGTAGACAGCCACGCTCCTTCTAATATTCCACAGAATTCACTGATGAAACTGCTATGCCCCGAACTTTTACTTATTAGTGTTTCCTCCCACCCCCACCCCCGCACCCCGCCCCCGCCCCGTGATGGACAGTTAACCCAGGTGGGGCCTCAGACAAATGCTCTCTACCACTCACGTGTATCCCCAGCCTCACCTTGTGTTTGCTTCCTGATTTAATGGCAATCAAGTGGTAGATTTGTTCAGGTGTTCTTGTTGATTCAGTGTTGGTAGCCCTCTTTACTGTTAGCATTCATTCAACTTGATGGGATTGGGACATGCCAATGACTAAGACCCTTCTGGCGGTGTCTAGTAATCATGGGCATGTGGGATAGCAACTGAAGTGCAGGCCCTCCCTAAAGTTGGGCAGCATCATCCAATAGGATGGTGGCTTGCTTGGAATCAATGTTGAAAGAACAAGGAAGCAGCAGCAGATGCCAGTGCTTCTCTTCTTGATGGCTGCTGCCATCACTTGAGGATATCTGACTCTTGCTTCTTCACTCCTGCAAAGTGGACTGTGCCAAGGATTGTCCAGGGAGTTTCCAGAAGCCTGGGGTAGTAATGAATTCATCACTTTATTTATTTATTTATGTATTCATGTATTTGTTTGTCTATTTATTTGTCTATTTATTTGTTTGTTTGTTTGTTTATTTGTTTGTTTGTTCATTTATTTATTGAATTATTTATTCACTCCACCAGGGTGTAATGGCGCTTTCCAATGGCCAACTTGATGAGATTAAGAGATGCAGAGGATCAAGGGGCTCATGGGTGTGTCAGTGAGGGTGTGCCTGGACAGGATTGGCATGTGGGATAGCCAATGGAAACAAAGACCCTCCCTAAGCATGGGCAGCACCATCCAATAAGATGATGGCTTGGATAGAATAAAAGTGGGAAGACCAAGCAAAGCAGCAGCAGATGCAAGCGGATTCCTCTTGAACAGTTCCTGATCGCTGCTGTGATTGAATGTCGGACTCTTGCTTCTTCTCTCTCCCAAAGCAGGCTGTGCCAGCGATTCTCCAGAAGCCTTTGGCCTACTACGAGGGGAGCACCCTGATCTCTCTTGTTCTGGGGATTTATCTGCTTGTTCTTCCAGCTCTCCAGCCTACAGACTGCCATTTTGGACTATCCAGCTTCTGGTGCGAAAGCCAACCCAGTGAGTCTCCTTTTCATCACCAAACTTCCTGTTGATTCTGTTCCTCTCGAGAACCCTAATGCAGAGGGATTGAGCCCAAACTGCTTCACCACGGGGCCACATCCTCAGCATTTTTTTTTAGCTAGCTCAATTGCTGAGGCTGGCTTTGAACTTGCAATCCTCCAGCCTCAGCCTCCTCCAAGGCGAACTCACAGTCTCTCTCCATCTCTCCCTCTCTATTACTCCCTCTTCTCTCACTTTCCCTCCTTGGAGACCAGGGTAGTCAGGTGTGGGTCATGGCCACCAGTGGTGGGGATCCCGGGAATTTAGAAAGTGGTTTGAAACCTATCTATCAACAACATGGATTCAATCCAACAGGGACATCCAAGATGATTGAATTTGCCCTTCAGCAGAAATGTACCCATGACATCCTGTCTCCACAAGTTCCACACCCTGTGTTTCAGGTCAAGAGGAGCCCAGGAGAGTAGGAATTATCTTGCAAGCGGTCTCTGAAGCCTTTTCCCTCTGTGAGAGTCTGCAGCTATGGAGAAGCATTTTCCCTGCTGTGTGAGGGAGGCCTGGGATTGTGGAGAATATGCTCCAGGGCCCCAGGCACTGCCAGCCTTTGAGGAAGCAGATGCTGGGCCCTGGCCTCTGCCTTTGTATCCCAGGCTGGGCTTCCTGTCTGGGGATCAGCAGGACTTCAACCGTGAAGCACTTTTACCACCCTGTGGGTTTCTCAGCTCTGACTGCCCCATCCACGGATCCGGATCGCACAGCACTTTGAGAAGAGGCCCAGAGCTGCCTGCCTGCCTGCCCTGGCCCAAAGCCTCAGACCCAGCAGGAGACACCGGCCCCACCAGGAGAGTTGGACGCCTCTAAGGAACCAGGAAGACCGGTGCCCAGGCTGCCCCATTGGACCAAGGGATCCCGCGATTGCCCACACTCTTTCCAGCATTTTGCTGTGCGGGTGCCAGGAGCCTCTGCCTGAGGTTTCCACTCCCATGCACAGGCTTTACATAGGAAGGTTCTGGACTCCAGGCTGCCTGCCTTTGGCGTGAGAGCACTGGCGTCTCCGTGAACATGCTGCAATGGATGATCCTCTGAGAAGAAACCCTGTTCAAATAGACAATTCTCAGATTAGCAGTCCAGGGAGAAGTTTATGGCTTCTTGGATTTTCGTGAAATTTTCTGTCCCTTGTATAATAAAATCACGGAAACCATCCTTTTCCACGAGTGTGCTTGATTTGGAGATGGGGAAATGAAAGGTGGGTTGGCTGGATGCCAGCATGGGCCCTGTGCAGGTGTCTTTCCTTGGCGGGAAAAGGGATGGATGCTGGGGTCCACACAGGGTTCTCCCCCTTGCCTGTTAATCCTGCCCAGTATCAATGCATGGTAAATGTTCATGACAAGAATTCTTCAGCTCATTTCACTTCTGTCATTGTTCTGGGGCCAAACATTCACAGGACTTCATCCCAGAGTTGTCTCAACTTTTGGACCCCTTCCCTCCATTCCCTATAGTGAACAGCAAAAGTCTTACTTTTACACCTCTGACTCACCACAGGCAGGTGTGTTACTGTCTCAGATTCAAAAGGCATGTTTGCAGGAAAGGCAAAACACGCTAAGCAAAGTATGTTCCCCGAGAAACTGATGACCCAGATCAGTTGTAGATATGCGCATATGCCTTCAAGGAAGGCCTTCAATTTTCAGCTTTGGGTTTTCGAAACAATTGTATTCATTTTTTTTTTTAAGAGTTGAACACTACAAACACAACCAGGAAGAACCAGATGTGAAGGACAGTCCCAAATTTAATACTTTATTTCCCACACAGCTTTAACGGCATCAATTGCAAAGTACGTTATTGAAATTTTGGTGAAATATGAAATTTTGGTGCAATTGAAATATCCCTTGAATTCACACCCCGGCAGTCCTCTATAATCCAACTTGCAAACTGTCACTAATAGAATCAGGAGTAGAGGTCTGCCGTTTTTTCCCCGTTCCTCTTCAGCATTTTGAAAGAAGATTGAGAGTAGACAGCCACGCTCCTTCTAATATTCCATAGAATTCACTGATGAAACTGCTATGGCCCGAACTTTTACTTATTAGTGTTTCCTCCCACCCCCACCCCCGCACCCCGCCCCCGCCCGTGATGGACAGTTAACCCAGGTGGGGCCTCAGACAAATGCTCTCTACCACTCACGTGTATCCCCAGCCTCACCTTGTGTTTGCTTCCTGATTTAATGGCAATCAAGTGGTAGATTTGTTCAGGTGTTCTTGTTGATTCAGTGTTGGTAGCCCTCTTTACTGTTAGCATTCATTCAACTTGATGGGATTGGGACATGCCAATGACTAAGACTCTTCTGGCGGTGTCTAGTAATCATGGGCATGTGGGATAGCAACTGAAGTGCAGGCCCTCCCTAAAGTTGGGCAGCATCATCCAATAGGATGGTGGCTTGCTTGGAATCAATGTTGAAAGAACAAGGAAGCAGCAGCAGATGCCATTGCTTCTCTTCTTGATGGCTGCTGCCATCACTTGAGGATATCTGACTCTTGCTTCTTCACTCCTGCAAAGTGGACTGTGCCAGGGATTGTCCAGGGAGTTTCCAGAAGCCTGGGGTAGTAATGAATTCATCACTTTATTTATTTATTTATGTATTCATGTATTTGTTTGTCTATTTATTTGTTTGTTTATTTGTTTGTTTGTTTGTTTATTTGTTTGTTTGTTCATTTATTTATTGAATTATTTATTCACTCCACCAGGGTGTAATGGCGCTTTCCAATGGCCAACTTGATGAGATTAAGAGTTGCAGAGGATCAAGGGGCTCATGGGTGTGTCAGTGAGGGTGTGCCTGGACAGGATTGGCATGTGGGATAGCCAATGGAAACAAAGACCCTCCCTAAGCATGGGCAGCACCATCCAATCAGATGATGGCTTGGATAGAATAAAAGTGGGAAGACCAAGCAAAGCAGCAGCAGGTGCAAGCGGATTCCTCTTGAACAGTTCCTGATCGCTGCTGTGATTGAATGTCGGACTCTTGCTTCTTCTCTCTCCCAAAGCAGGCTGTGCCAGCGATTCTCCAGAAGCCTTTGGCCTGCTACTAGGGGAGCGCCCTGATCTCTCTTGTTCTGGGGATTTATCTGCTTGTTCTTCCAGCTCTCCAGCCTACAGACTGCCATTTTGGACTATCCAGCTTCTGGTGCGTAAGCCAACCCAGTGAGTCTCCTTTTCATCACCAAACTTCCTGTTGATTCTGTTCCTCTCGAGAACCCTAATGCAGAGGGATTGAGCCCAAACTGCTTCACCACGGGGCCACATCCTCAGCATTTTTTTTTTTAGCTAGCTCAATTGCTGAGGCTGGCTTTGTACTTGCAATCCTCCAGCCTCAGCCTCCTCCAAGGGGAACTCACAGTCTCTCTCCATCTCTCCCTCTCTATTACTCCCTCTTCTCTCACTTTCCCTCCTTGGAGACCAGGGTAGTCAGGTGTGGGTCATGGCCACCAGTGGTGGGGATCCTGGGAATTTAGAAAGTGGTTTGAAACCTATCTATCAACAACATGGATTCAATCCAACAGGGACATCCAAGATGATTGAATTTGCCCTTCAGCAGAAATGTACCCATGACATCCTGTCTCCACAAGTTCCACACCCTGTGTTTCAGGTCAAGAGGAGCCCAGGAGAGTAGGAATTATCTTGCAAGCGGTCTCTGAAGCCTTTTCCCTCTGTGAGAGTCTGCAGCTATGGAGAAGCATTTTCCCTGCTGTGTTAGGGAGGCCTGGGATTGTGGAGAATATGCTCCAGGGCCCCAGGCACTGCCAGCCTTTGAGGAAGCAGATGCTGGGCCCTGGCCTCTGCCTTTGTATCCCAGGCTGGGCTTCCTGTCTGGGGATCAGCAGGACTTCAACCGTGAAGCACTTTTACCACCCTGTGGGTTTCTCAGCTCTGACTGCCCCATCCACGGATCCGGATCGCACAGCACTTTGAGAAGAGGCCCAGAGCTGCCTGCCTGCCTGCCCTGGCCCAAAGCCTCAGACCCAGCAGGAGACACCGGCCCCACCAGGAGAGTTGGACGCCTCTAAGGAACCAGGAAGACCGGTGCCCAGGCTGCCCCATTGGACCAAGGGATCCCGCGATTGCCCACACTCTTTCCAGCATTTTGCTGTGCGGGTGCCAGGAGCCTCTGCCTGAGGTTTCCACTCCCATGCACAGGCTTTACATAGGAAGGTTCTGGACTCCAGGCTGCCTGCCTTTGGCGTGAGAGCACTGGCGTCTCCGTGAACATGCTGCAATGGATGATCCTCTGAGAAGAAACCCTGTTCAAATAGACAATTCTCAGATTAGCAGTCCAGGGAGAAGTTTATGGCTTGTTGGATTTTCGTGAAATTTTCTGTCCCTTGTATAATAAAATCACGGAAACCATCCTTTTCCACGAGTGTGCTTGATTTGGAGATGGGGAAATGAAAGGTGGGTTGGCTGGATGCCAGCATGGGCCCTGTGCAGGTGTCTTTCCTTGGCGGGAAAAGGGATGGATGCTGGGGTCCACACAGGGTTCTCCCCCTTGCCTGTTAATCCTGCCCAGTATCAATGCATGGTAAATGTTCATGACAAGAATTCTTCAGCTCATTTCACTTCTGTCATTGTTCTGGGGCCAAACATTCACAGGACTTCATCCCAGAGTTGTCTCAACTTTTGGACCCCTTCCCTCCATTCCCTATAGTGAACAGCAAAAGTCTTACTTTTACACCTCTGACTCACCACAGGCAGGTGTGTTACTGTCTCAGATTCAAAAGGCATGTTTGCAGGAAAGGCAAAACACGCTAAGCAAAGTATGTTCCCCGAGAAACTGATGACCCAGATCAGTTGTAGATATGCGCATATGCCTTCAAGGAAGGCCTTCAATTTTCAGCTTTGGGTTTTCGAAACAATTGTATTCATTTTTTTTTTTAAGAGTTGAACACTACAAACACAACCAGGAAGAACCAGATGTGAAGGACAGTCCCAAATTTAATACTTTATTTCCCACACAGCTTTAACGGCATCAATTGCAAAGTACGTTATTGAAATTTTGGTGAAATATGAAATTTTGGTGCAATTGAAATATCCCTTGAATTCACACCCCGGCAGTCCTCTATAATCCAACTTGCAAACTGTCACTAATAGAATCAGGAGTAGAGGTCTGCCGTTTTTTCCCCGTTCCTCTTCAGCATTTTGAAAGAAGATTGAGAGTAGACAGCCACGCTCCTTCTAATATTCCACAGAATTCACTGATGAAACTGCTATGCCCCGAACTTTTACTTATTAGTGTTTCCTCCCACCCCCACCCCCGCACCCCGCCCCTGCCCAGTGATGGACAGTTAACCCAGGTGGGGCCTCAGACAAATGCTCTCTACCACTCACGTGTATCCCCAGCCTCACCTTGTGTTTGCTTCCTGATTTAATGGCAATCAAGTGGTAGATTTGTTCAGGTGTTCTTGTTGATTCAGTGTTGGTAGCCCTCTTTACTGTTAGCATTCATTCAACTTGATGGGATTGGGACATGCCAATGACTAAGACCCTTCTGGCGGTGTCTAGTAAACATGGGCATGTGGGATAGCAACTGAAGTGCAGACCCTCCCTAAAGTTGGGCAGCATCATCCAATAGGATGGTGGCTTGCTTGGAATCAATGTTGAAAGAACAAGGAAGCAGCAGCAGATGCCAGTGCTTCTCTTCTTGATGGCTGCTGCCATCACTTGAGGATATCTGACTCTTGCTTCTTCACTCCTGCAAAGTGGACTGTGCCAGGGATTGTCCAGGGTGTTTCCAGAAGCCTGGGGTAGTAATGAATTCATCACTTTATTTATTTATTTATGTATTCATGTATTTGTTTGTCTATTTATTTGTTTGTTTATTTGTTTGTTTGTTTGTTTATTTGTTTGTTTGTTCATTTATTTATTGAATTATTTATTCACTCCACCAGGGTGTAATGGCGCTTTCCAATGGCCAACTTGATGAGATTAAGAGTTGCAGAGGATCAAGGGGCTCATGGGTGTGTCAGTGAGGGTGTGCCTGGACAGGATTGGCATGTGGGATAGCCAATGGAAACAAAGACCCTCCCTAAGCATGGGCAGCACCATCCAATCAGATGATGGCTTGGATAGAATAAAAGTGGGAAGACCAAGCAAAGCAGCAGCAGGTGCAAGCGGATTCCTCTTGAACAGTTCCTGATCGCTGCTGTGATTGAATGTCGGACTCTTGCTTCTTCTCTCTCCCAAAGCAGGCTGTGCCAGCGATTCTCCAGAAGCCTTTGGCCTGCTACTAGGGGAGCGCCCTGATCTCTCTTGTTCTGGGGATTTATCTGCTTGTTCTTCCAGCTCTCCAGCCTACAGACTGCCATTTTGGACTATCCAGCTTCTGGTGCGTAAGCCAACCCAGTGAGTCTCCTTTTCATCACCAAACTTCCTGTTGATTCTGTTCCTCTCGAGAACCCTAATGCAGAGGGATTGAGCCCAAACTGCTTCACCACGGGGCCACATCCTCAGCATTTTTTTTTTTAGCTAGGTCAATTGCTGAGGCTGGCTTTGTACTTGCAATCCTCCAGCCTCAGCCTCCTCCAAGGGGAACTCACAGTCTCTCTCCATCTCTCCCTCTCTATTACTCCCTCTTCTCTCACTTTCCCTCCTTGGAGACCAGGGTAGTCAGGTGTGGGTCATGGCCACCAGTGGTGGGGATCCTGGGAATTTAGAAAGTGGTTTGAAACCTATCTATCAACAACATGGATTCAATCCAACAGGGACATCCAAGATGATTGAATTTGCCCTTCAGCAGAAATGTACCCATGACATCCTGTCTCCACAAGTTCCACACCCTGTGTTTCAGGTCAAGAGGAGCCCAGGAGAGTAGGAATTATCTTGCAAGCGGTCTCTGAAGCCTTTTCCCTCTGTGAGAGTCTGCAGGTATGGAGAAGCATTTTCCCTGCTGTGTGAGGGAGGCCTGGGATTGTGGAGAATATGCTCCAGGGCCCCAGGCACTGCCAGCCTTTGAGGAAGCAGATGCTGGGCCCTGGCCTCTGCCTTTGTATCCCAGGCTGGGCTTCCTGTCTGGGGATCAGCAGGACTTCAACCGTGAAGCACTTTTACCACCCTGTGGGTTTCTCAGCTCTGACTGCCCCATCCACGGATCCGGATCGCACAGCACTTTGAGAAGAGGCCCAGAGCTGCCTGCCTGCCTGCCCTGGCCCAAAGCCTCAGACCCAGCAGGAGACACCGGCCCCACCAGGAGAGTTGGACGCCTCTAAGGAACCAGGAAGACCGGTGCCCAGGCTGCCCCATTGGACCAAGGGATCCCGCGATTGCCCACACTCTTTCCAGCATTTTGCTGTGCGGGTGCCAGGAGCCTCTGCCTGAGGTTTCCACTCCCATGCACAGGCTTTACATAGGAAGGTTCTGGACTCCAGGCTGCCTGCCTTTGGCGTGAGAGCACTGGCGTCTCCGTGAACATGCTGCAATGGATGATCCTCTGAGAAGAAACCCTGTTCAAATAGACAATTCTCAGATTAGCAGTCCAGGGAGAAGTTTATGGCTTGTTGGATTTTCGTGAAATTTTCTGTCCCTTGTATAATAAAATCACGGAAACCATCCTTTTCCACGAGTGTGCTTGATTTGGAGATGGGGAAATGAAAGGTGGGTTGGCTGGATGCCAGCATGGGCCCTGTGCAGGTGTCTTTCCTTGGCGGGAAAAGGGATGGATGCTGGGGTCCACACAGGGTTCTCCCCCTTGCCTGTTAATCCTGCCCAGTATCAATGCATGGTAAATGTTCATGACAAGAATTCTTCAGCTCATTTCACTTCTGTCATTGTTCTGGGGCCAAACATTCACAGGACTTCATCCCAGAGTTGTCTCAACTTTTGGACCCCTTCCCTCCATTCCCTATAGTGAACAGCAAAAGTCTTACTTTTACACCTCTGACTCACCACAGGCAGGTGTGTTACTGTCTCAGATTCAAAAGGCATGTTTGCAGGAAAGGCAAAACACGCTAAGCAAAGTATGTTCCCCGAGAAACTGATGACCCAGATCAGTTGTAGATATGCGCATATGCCTTCAAGGAAGGCCTTCAATTTTCAGCTTTGGGTTTTCGAAACAATTGTATTCATTTTTTTTTTTAAGAGTTGAACACTACAAACACAACCAGGAAGAACCAGATGTGAAGGACAGTCCCAAATTTAATACTTTATTTCCCACACAGCTTTAACGGCATCAATTGCAAAGTACGTTATTGAAATTTTGGTGAAATATGAAATTTTGGTGCAATTGAAATATCCCTTGAATTCACACCCCGGCAGTCCTCTATAATCCAACTTGCAAACTGTCACTAATAGAATCAGGAGTAGAGGTCTGCCGTTTTTTCCCCGTTCCTCTTCAGCATTTTGAAAGAAGATTGAGAGTAGACAGCCACGCTCCTTCTAATATTCCACAGAATTCACTGATGAAACTGCTATGCCCCGAACTTTTACTTATTAGTGTTTCCTCCCACCCCCACCCCCGCACCCCGCCCCCGCCCCGTGATGGACAGTTAACCCAGGTGGGGCCTCAGACAAATGCTCTCTACCACTCACGTGTATCCCCAGCCTCACCTTGTGTTTGCTTCCTGATTTAATGACAATCAAGTGGTAGATTTGTTCAGGTGTTCTTGTTGATTCAGTGTTGGTAGCCCTCTTTACTGTTAGCATTCATTCAACTTGATGGGATTGGGACATGCCAATGACTAAGACCCTTCTGGCGGTGTCTAGTAAACATGGGCATGTGGGATAGCAACTGAAGTGCAGGCCCTCCCTAAAGTTGGGCAGCATCATCCAATAGGATGGTGGCTTGCTTGGAATCAATGTTGAAAGAACAAGGAAGCAGCAGCAGATGCCAGTGCTTCTCTTCTTGATGGCTGCTGCCATCACTTGAGGATATCTGACTCTTGCTTCTTCACTCCTGCAAAGTGGACTGTGCCAGGGATTGTCCAGGGAGTTTCCAGAAGCCTGGGGTAGTAATGAATTCATCACTTTATTTATTTATTTATGTATTCATGTATTTGTTTGTCTATTTATTTGTTTGTTTATTTGTTTGTTTGTTTGTTTATTTGTTTGTTTGTTCATTTATTTATTGAATTATTTATTCACTCCACCAGGGTGTAATGGCGCTTTCCAATGGCCAACTTGATGAGATTAAGAGTTGCAGAGGATCAAGGGGCTCATGGGTGTGTCAGTGAGGGTGTGCCTGGACAGGATTGGCATGTGGGATAGCCAATGGAAACAAAGACCCTCCCTAAGCATGGGCAGCACCATCCAATCAGATGATGGCTTGGATAGAATAAAAGTGGGAAGACCAAGCAAAGCAGCAGCAGGTGCAAGCGGATTCCTCTTGAACAGTTCCTGATCGCTGCTGTGATTGAATGTCGGACTCTTGCTTCTTCTCTCTCCCAAAGCAGGCTGTGCCAGCGATTCTCCAGAAGCCTTTGGCCTGCTACTAGGGGAGCGCCCTGATCTCTCTTGTTCTGGGGATTTATCTGCTTGTTCTTCCAGCTCTCCAGCCTACAGACTGCCATTTTGGACTATCCAGCTTCTGGTGCGTAAGCCAACCCAGTGAGTCTCCTTTTCATCACCAAACTTCCTGTTGATTCTGTTCCTCTCGAGAACCCTAATGCAGAGGGATTGAGCCCAAACTGCTTCACCACGGGGCCACATCCTCAGCATTTTTTTTTTTAGCTAGCTCAATTGCTGAGGCTGGCTTTGTACTTGCAATCCTCCAGCCTCAGCCTCCTCCAAGGCGAACTCACAGTCTCTCTCCATCTCTCCCTCTCTATTACTCCCTCTTCTCTCACTTTCCCTCCTTGGAGACCAGGGTAGTCAGGTGTGGGTCATGGCCACCAGTGGTGGGGATCCTGGGAATTTAGAAAGTGGTTTGAAACCTATCTATCAACAACATGGATTCAATCCAACAGGGACATCCAAGATGATTGAATTTGCCCTTCAGCAGAAATGTACCCATGACATCCTGTCTCCACAAGTTTCACACCCTGTGTTTCAGGTCAAGAGGAGCCCAGGAGAGTAGGAATTATCTTGCAAGCGGTCTCTGAAGCCTTTTCCCTCTGTGAGAGTCTGCAGCTATGGAGAAGCATTTTCCCTGCTGTGTGAGGGAGGCCTGGGATTGTGGAGAATATGCTCCAGGGCCCCAGGCACTGCCAGCCTTTGAGGAAGCAGATGCTGGGCCCTGGCCTCTGCCTTTGTATCCCAGGCTGGGCTTCCTGTCTGGGGATCAGCAGGACTTCAACCGTGAAGCACTTTTACCACCCTGTGGGTTTCTCAGCTCTGACTGCCCCATCCACGGATCCGGATCGCACAGCACTTTGAGAAGAGGCCCAGAGCTGCCTGCCTGCCTGCCCTGGCCCAAAGCCTCAGACCCAGCAGGAGACACCGGCCCCACCAGGAGAGTTGGACGCCTCTAAGGAACCAGGAAGACCGGTGCCCAGGCTGCCCCATTGGACCAAGGGATCCCGAGATTGCCCACACTCTTTCCAGCATTTTGCTGTGCGGGTGCCAGGAGCCTCTGCCTGAGGTTTCCACTCCCATGCACAGGCTTTACATAGGAAGGTTCTGGACTCCAGGCTGCCTGCCTTTGGCGTGAGAGCACTGGCGTCTCCGTGAACATGCTGCAATGGATGATCCTCTGAGAAGAAACCCTGTTCAAATAGACAATTCTCAGATTAGCAGTCCAGGGAGAAGTTTATGGCTTGTTGGATTTTCGTGAAATTTTCTGTCCCTTGTATAATAAAATCACGGAAACCATCCTTTTCCACGAGTGTGCTTGATTTGGAGATGGGGAAATGAAAGGTGGGTTGGCTGGATGCCAGCATGGGCCCTGTGCAGGTGTCTTTCCTTGGCGGGAAAAGGGATGGATGCTGGGGTCCACACAGGGTTCTCCCCCTTGCCTGTTAATCCTGCCCAGTATCAATGCATGGTAAATGTTCATGACAAGAATTCTTCAGCTCATTTCACTTCTGTCATTGTTCTGGGGCCAAACATTCACAGGACTTCATCCCAGAGTTGTCTCAACTTTTGGACCCCTTCCCTCCATTCCCTATAGTGAACTGCAAAAGTCTTACTTTTACATCTCTGACTCACCACAGGCAGGTGTGTTACTGTCTCAGATTCAAAAGGCATGTTTGCAGGAAAGGCAAAACACGCTAAGCAAAGTATGTTCCCCGAGAAACTGATGACCCAGATCAGTTGTAGATATGCGCATATGCCTTCAAGGAAGGCCTTCAATTTTCAGCTTTGGGTTTTCGAAACAATTGTATTCATTTTCTTTTTAAGAGTTGAACACTACAAACACAACCAGGAAGAACCAGATGTGAAGGACAGTCCCAAATTTAATACTTTATTTCCCACACAGCTTTAACGGCATCAATTGCAAAGTACGTTATTGAAATTTTGGTGAAATATGAAATTTTGGTGCAATTGAAATATCCCTTGAATTCACACCCCGGCAGTCCTCTATAATCCAACTTGCAAACTGTCACTAATAGAATCAGGAGTAGAGGTCTGCCGTTTTTTCCCCGTTCCTCTTCAGCATTTTGAAAGAAGATTGAGAGTAGACAGCCACGCTCCTTCTAATATTCCACAGAATTCACTGATGAAACTGCTATGCCCCGAACTTTTACTTATTAGTGTTTCCTCCCACCCCCACCCCCGCACCCCGCCCCCGCCCCGTGATGGACAGTTAACCCAGGTGGGGCCTCAGACAAATGCTCTCTACCACTCACGTGTATCCCCAGCCTCACCTTGTGTTTGCTTCCTGATTTAATGACAATCAAGTGGTAGATTTGTTCAGGTGTTCTTGTTGATTCAGTGTTGGTAGCCCTCTTTACTGTTAGCATTCATTCAACTTGATGGGATTGGGACATGCCAATGACTAAGACCCTTCTGGCGGTGTCTAGTAATCATGGGCATGTGGGATAGCAACTGAAGTGCAGGCCCTCCCTAAAGTTGGGCAGCATCATCCAATAGGATGGTGGCTTGCTTGGAATCAATGTTGAAAGAACAAGGAAGCAGCAGCAGATGCCAGTGCTTCTCTTCTTGATGGCTGCTGCCATCACTTGAGGATATCTGACTCTTGCTTCTTCACTCCTGCAAAGTGGACTGTGCCAGGGATTGTCCAGGGAGTTTCCAGAAGCCTGGGGTAGTAATGAATTCATCACTTTATTTATTTATTTATGTATTCATGTATTTGTTTGTCTATTTATTTGTTTGTTTATTTGTTTGTTTGTTTGTTTATTTGTTTGTTTGTTCATTTATTTATTGAATTATTTATTCACTCCACCAGGGTGTAATGGCGCTTTCCAATGGCCAACTTGATGAGATTAAGAGATGCAGAGGATCAAGGGGCTCATGGGTGTGTCAGTGAGGGTGTGCCTGGACAGGATTGGCATGTGGGATAGCCAATGGAAACAAAGACCCTCCCTAAGCATGGGCAGCACCATCCAATCAGATGATGGCTTGGATAGAATAAAAGTGGGAAGACCAAGCAAAGCAGCAGCAGATGCAAGCGGATTCCTCTTGAACAGTTCCTGATCGCTGCTGTGATTGAATGTCGGACTCTTGCTTCTTCTCTCTCCCAAAGCAGGCTGTGCCAGCGATTCTCCAGAAGCCTTTGGCCTACTACCAGGGGAGCGCCCTGATCTCTCTTGTTCTGGGGATTTATCTGCTTGTTCTTCCAGCTCTCCAGCCTACAGACTGCCATTTTGGACTATCCAGCTTCTGGTGCGTAAGCCAACCCAGTGAGTCTCCTTTTCATCACCAAACTTCCTGTTGATTCTGTTCCTCTCGAGAACCCTAATGCAGAGGGATTGAGCCCAAACTGCTTCACCACGGGGCCACATCCTCAGCATTTTTTTTTAGCTAGCTCAATTGCTGAGGCTGGCTTTGAACTTGCAATCCTCCAGCCTCAGCCTCCTCCAAGGCGAACTCACAGTCTCTCTCCATCTCTCCCTCTCTATTACTCCCTCTTCTCTCACTTTCCCTCCTTGGAGACCAGGGTAGTCAGGTGTGGGTCATGGCCACCAGTGGTGGGGATCCCGGGAATTTAGAAAGTGGTTTGAAACCTATCTATCAACAACATGGATTCAATCCAACAGGGACATCCAAGATGATTGAATTTGCCCTTCAGCAGAAATGTACCCATGACATCCTGTCTCCACAAGTTCCACACCCTGTGTTTCAGGTCAAGAGGAGCCCAGGAGAGTAGGAATTATCTTGCAAGCGGTCTCTGAAGCCTTTTCCCTCTGTGAGAGTCTGCAGCTATGGAGAAGCATTTTCCCTGCTGTGTGAGGGAGGCCTGGGATTGTGGAGAATATGCTCCAGGGCCCCAGGCACTGCCAGCCGTTGAGGAAGCAGATGCTGGGCCCTGGCCTCTGCCTTTGTATCCCAGGCTGGGCTTCCTGTCTGGGGATCAGCAGGACTTCAACCGTGAAGCACTTTTACCACCCTGTGGGTTTCTCAGCTCTGACTGCCCCATCCACGGATCCGGATCGCACAGCACTTTGAGAAGAGGCCCAGAGCTGCCTGCCTGCCTGCCCTGGCCCAAAGCCTCAGACCCAGCAGGAGACACCGGCCCCACCAGGAGAGTTGGACGCCTCTAAGGAACCAGGAAGACCGGTGCCCAGGCTGCCCCATTGGACCAAGGGATCCCGCGATTGCCCACACTCTTTCCAGCATTTTGCTGTGCGGGTGCCAGGAGCCTCTGCCTGAGGTTTCCACTCCCATGCACAGGCTTTACCTTGGAAGGCTCTGGACTCCAGGCTGCCTGCCTTTGGCGTGAGAGCACTGGCGTCTCCGTGAACATGCTGCAATGGATGATCCTCTGAGAAGAAACCCTGTTCAAATAGACAATTCTCAGATTAGCAGTCCAGGGAGAAGTTTATGGCTTGTTGGATTTTCGTGAAATTTTCTGTCCCTTGTATAATAAAATCACGGAAACCATCTTTTTCCACGAGTGTGCTTGATTTGGAGATGGGGAAATGAAAGGTGGGTTGGCTGGATGCCAGCATGGGCCCTGTGCAGGTGTCTTTCCTTGGCGGGAAAAGGGATGGATGCTGGGGTCCACACAGGGTTCTCCCCCTTGCCTGTTAATCCTGTCCAGTATCAATGCATGGTAAATGTTCATGACAAGAATTCTTCAGCTCATTTCACTTCTGTCATTGTTCTGGGGCCAAACATTCACAGGACTTCATCCCAGAGTTGTCTCAACTTTTGGACCCCTTCCCTCCATTCCCTATAGTGAACTGCAAAAGTCTTACTTTTACACCTCTGACTCACCACAGGCAGGTGTGTTACTGTCTCAGATTCAAAAGGCATGTTTGCAGGAAAGGCAAAACACGCTAAGCAAAGTATGTTCCCCGAGAAACTGATGACCCAGATCAGTTGTAGATATGCGCATATGCCTTCAAGGAAGGCCTTCAATTTTCAGCTTTGGGTTTTCGAAACAATTGTATTCATTTTCTTTTTAAGAGTTGAACACTACAAACACAACCAGGAAGAACCAGATGTGAAGGACAGTCCCAAATTTAATACTTTATTTCCCACACAGCTTTAACGGCATCAATTGCAAAGTACGTTATTGAAATTTTGGTGAAATATGAAATTTTGGTGCAATTGAAATATCCCTTGAATTCACACCCCGGCAGTCCTCTATAATCCAACTTGCAAACTGTCACTAATAGAATCAGGAGTAGAGGTCTGCCGTTTTTTCCCCGTTCCTCTTCAGCATTTTGAAAGAAGATTGAGAGTAGACAGCCACGCTCCTTCTAATATTCCACAGAATTCACTGATGAAACTGCTATGCCCCGAACTTTTACTTATTAGTGTTTCCTCCCACCCCCACCCCCGCACCCCGCCCCCGCCCCGTGATGGACAGTTAACCCAGGTGGGGCCTCAGACAAATGCTCTCTACCACTCACGTGTATCCCCAGCCTCACCTTGTGTTTGCTTCCTGATTTAATGGCAATCAAGTGGTAGATTTGTTCAGGTGTTCTTGTTGATTCAGTGTTGGTAGCCCTCTTTACTGTTAGCATTCATTCAACTTGATGGGATTGGGACATGCCAATGACTAAGACCCTTCTGGCGGTGTCTAGTAATCATGGGCATGTGGGATAGCAACTGAAGTGCAGGCCCTCCCTAAAGTTGGGCAGCATCATCCAATAGGATGGTGGCTTGCTTGGAATCAATGTTGAAAGAACAAGGAAGCAGCAGCAGATGCCAGTGCTTCTCTTCTTGATGGCTGCTGCCATCACTTGAGGATATCTGACTCTTGCTTCTTCACTCCTGCAAAGTGGACTGTGCCAAGGATTGTCCAGGGAGTTTCCAGAAGCCTGGGGTAGTAATGAATTCATCACTTTATTTATTTATTTATGTATTCATGTATTTGTTTGTCTATTTATTTGTTTATTTATTTGTTTGTTTGTTTGTTTATTTGTTTGTTTGTTCATTTATTTATTGAATTATTTATTCACTCCACCAGGGTGTAATGGCGCTTTCCAATGGCCAACTTGATGAGATTAAGAGATGCAGAGGATCAAGGGGCTCATGGGTGTGTCAGTGAGGGTGTGCCTGGACAGGATTGGCATGTGGGATAGCCAATGGAAACAAAGACCCTCCCTAAGCATGGGCAGCACCATCCAATAAGATGATGGCTTGGATAGAATAAAAGTGGGAAGACCAAGCAAAGCAGCAGCAGATGCAAGCGGATTCCTCTTGAACAGTTCCTGATCGCTGCTGTGATTGAATGTCGGACTCTTGCTTCTTCTCTCTCCCAAAGCAGGCTGTGCCAGCGATTCTCCAGAAGCCTTTGGCCTACTACGAGGGGAGCACCCTGATCTCTCTTGTTCTGGGGATTTATCTGCTTGTTCTTCCAGCTCTCCAGCCTACAGACTGCCATTTTGGACTATCCAGCTTCTGGTGCGAAAGCCAACCCAGTGAGTCTCCTTTTCATCACCAAACTTCCTGTTGATTCTGTTCCTCTCGAGAACCCTAATGCAGAGGGATTGAGCCCAAACTGCTTCACCACGGGGCCACATCCTCAGCATTTTTTTTTAGCTAGCTCAATTGCTGAGGCTGGCTTTGAACTTGCAATCCTCCAGCCTCAGCCTCCTCCAAGGCGAACTCACAGTCTCTCTCCATCTCTCCCTCTCTATTACTCCCTCTTCTCTCACTTTCCCTCCTTGGAGACCAGGGTAGTCAGGTGTGGGTCATGGCCACCAGTGGTGGGGATCCCGGGAATTTAGAAAGTGGTTTGAAACCTATCTATCAACAACATGGATTCAATCCAACAGGGACATCCAAGATGATTGAATTTGCCCTTCAGCAGAAATGTACCCATGACATCCTGTCTCCACAAGTTCCACACCCTGTGTTTCAGGTCAAGAGGAGCCCAGGAGAGTAGGAATTATCTTGCAAGCGGTCTCTGAAGCCTTTTCCCTCTGTGAGAGTCTGCAGCTATGGAGAAGCATTTTCCCTGCTGTGTGAGGGAGGCCTGGGATTGTGGAGAATATGCTCCAGGGCCCCAGGCACTGCCAGCCTTTGAGGAAGCAGATGCTGGGCCCTGGCCTCTGCCTTTGTATCCCAGGCTGGGCTTCCTGTCTGGGGATCAGCAGGACTTCAACCGTGAAGCACTTTTACCACCCTGTGGGTTTCTCAGCTCTGACTGCCCCATCCACGGATCCGGATCGCACAGCACTTTGAGAAGAGGCCCAGAGCTGCCTGCCTGCCTGCCCTGGCCCAAAGCCTCAGACCCAGCAGGAGACACCGGCCCCACCAGGAGAGTTGGACGCCTCTAAGGAACCAGGAAGACCGGTGCCCAGGCTGCCCCATTGGACCAAGGGATCCCGCGATTGCCCACACTCTTTCCAGCATTTTGCTGTGCGGGTGCCAGGAGCCTCTGCCTGAGGTTTCCACTCCCATGCACAGGCTTTACATAGGAAGGTTCTGGACTCCAGGCTGCCTGCCTTTGGCGTGAGAGCACTGGCGTCTCCGTGAACATGCTGCAATGGATGATCCTCTGAGAAGAAACCCTGTTCAAATAGACAATTCTCAGATTAGCAGTCCAGGGAGAAGTTTATGGCTTCTTGGATTTTCGTGAAATTTTCTGTCCCTTGTATAATAAAATCACGGAAACCATCCTTTTCCACGAGTGTGCTTGATTTGGAGATGGGGAAATGAAAGGTGGGTTGGCTGGATGCCAGCATGGGCCCTGTGCAGGTGTCTTTCCTTGGCGGGAAAAGGGATGGATGCTGGGGTCCACACAGGGTTCTCCCCCCTTGCCTGTTAATCCTGCCCAGTATCAATGCATGGTAAATGTTCATGACAAGAATTCTTCAGCTCATTTCACTTCTGTCATTGTTCTGGGGCCAAACATTCACAGGACTTCATCCCAGAGTTGTCTCAACTTTTGGACCCCTTCCCTCCATTCCCTATAGTGAACAGCAAAAGTCTTACTTTTACACCTCTGACTCACCACAGGCAGGTGTGTTACTGTCTCAGATTCAAAAGGCATGTTTGCAGGAAAGGCAAAACACGCTAAGCAAAGTATGTTCCCCGAGAAACTGATGACCCAGATCAGTTGTAGATATGCGCATATGCCTTCAAGGAAGGCCTTCAATTTTCAGCTTTGGGTTTTCGAAACAATTGTATTCATTTTTTTTTTTAAGAGTTGAACACTACAAACACAACCAGGAAGAACCAGATGTGAAGGACAGTCCCAAATTTAATACTTTATTTCCCACACAGCTTTAACGGCATCAATTGCAAAGTACGTTATTGAAATTTTGGTGAAATATGAAATTTTGGTGCAATTGAAATATCCCTTGAATTCACACCCCGGCAGTCCTCTATAATCCAACTTGCAAACTGTCACTAATAGAATCAGGAGTAGAGGTCTGCCGTTTTTTCCCCGTTCCTCTTCAGCATTTTGAAAGAAGATTGAGAGTAGACAGCCACGCTCCTTCTAATATTCCATAGAATTCACTGATGAAACTGCTATGGCCCGAACTTTTACTTATTAGTGTTTCCTCCCACCCCCACCCCCGCACCCCGCCCCCGCCCCGTGATGGACAGTTAACCCAGGTGGGGCCTCAGACAAATGCTCTCTACCACTCACGTGTATCCCCAGCCTCACCTTGTGTTTGCTTCCTGATTTAATGGCAATCAAGTGGTAGATTTGTTCAGGTGTTCTTGTTGATTCAGTGTTGGTAGCCCTCTTTACTGTTAGCATTCATTCAACTTGATGGGATTGGGACATGCCAATGACTAAGACTCTTCTGGCGGTGTCTAGTAATCATGGGCATGTGGGATAGCAACTGAAGTGCAGGCCCTCCCTAAAGTTGGGCAGCATCATCCAATAGGATGGTGGCTTGCTTGGAATCAATGTTGAAAGAACAAGGAAGCAGCAGCAGATGCCATTGCTTCTCTTCTTGATGGCTGCTGCCATCACTTGAGGATATCTGACTCTTGCTTCTTCACTCCTGCAAAGTGGACTGTGCCAGGGATTGTCCAGGGAGTTTCCAGAAGCCTGGGGTAGTAATGAATTCATCACTTTATTTATTTATTTATGTATTCATGTATTTGTTTGTCTATTTATTTGTTTGTTTATTTGTTTGTTTGTTTGTTTATTTGTTTGTTTGTTCATTTATTTATTGAATTATTTATTCACTCCACCAGGGTGTAATGGCGCTTTCCAATGGCCAACTTGATGAGATTAAGAGTTGCAGAGGATCAAGGGGCTCATGGGTGTGTCAGTGAGGGTGTGCCTGGACAGGATTGGCATGTGGGATAGCCAATGGAAACAAAGACCCTCCCTAAGCATGGGCAGCACCATCCAATCAGATGATGGCTTGGATAGAATAAAAGTGGGAAGACCAAGCAAAGCAGCAGCAGGTGCAAGCGGATTCCTCTTGAACAGTTCCTGATCGCTGCTGTGATTGAATGTCGGACTCTTGCTTCTTCTCTCTCCCAAAGCAGGCTGTGCCAGCGATTCTCCAGAAGCCTTTGGCCTGCTACTAGGGGAGCGCCCTGATCTCTCTTGTTCTGGGGATTTATCTGCTTGTTCTTCCAGCTCTCCAGCCTACAGACTGCCATTTTGGACTATCCAGCTTCTGGTGCGTAAGCCAACCCAGTGAGTCTCCTTTTCATCACCAAACTTCCTGTTGATTCTGTTCCTCTCGAGAACCCTAATGCAGAGGGATTGAGCCCAAACTGCTTCACCACGGGGCCACATCCTCAGCATTTTTTTTTTTAGCTAGGTCAATTGCTGAGGCTGGCTTTGTACTTGCAATCCTCCAGCCTCAGCCTCCTCCAAGGGGAACTCACAGTCTCTCTCCATCTCTCCCTCTCTATTACTCCCTCTTCTCTCACTTTCCCTCCTTGGAGACCAGGGTAGTCAGGTGTGGGTCATGGCCACCAGTGGTGGGGATCCTGGGAATTTAGAAAGTGGTTTGAAACCTATCTATCAACAACATGGATTCAATCCAACAGGGACATCCAAGATGATTGAATTTGCCCTTCAGCAGAAATGTACCCATGACATCCTGTCTCCACAAGTTCCACACCCTGTGTTTCAGGTCAAGAGGAGCCCAGGAGAGTAGGAATTATCTTGCAAGCGGTCTCTGAAGCCTTTTCCCTCTGTGAGAGTCTGCAGGTATGGAGAAGCATTTTCCCTGCTGTGTGAGGGAGGCCTGGGATTGTGGAGAATATGCTCCAGGGCCCCAGGCACTGCCAGCCTTTGAGGAAGCAGATGCTGGGCCCTGGCCTCTGCCTTTGTATCCCAGGCTGGGCTTCCTGTCTGGGGATCAGCAGGACTTCAACCGTGAAGCACTTTTACCACCCTGTGGGTTTCTCAGCTCTGACTGCCCCATCCACGGATCCGGATCGCACAGCACTTTGAGAAGAGGCCCAGAGCTGCCTGCCTGCCTGCCCTGGCCCAAAGCCTCAGACCCAGCAGGAGACACCGGCCCCACCAGGAGAGTTGGACGCCTCTAAGGAACCAGGAAGACCGGTGCCCAGGCTGCCCCATTGGACCAAGGGATCCCGCGATTGCCCACACTCTTTCCAGCATTTTGCTGTGCGGGTGCCAGGAGCCTCTGCCTGAGGTTTCCACTCCCATGCACAGGCTTTACCTTGGAAGGCTCTGGACTCCAGGCTGCCTGCCTTTGGCGTGAGAGCACTGGCGTCTCCGTGAACATGCTGCAATGGATGATCCTCTGAGAAGAAACCCTGTTCAAATAGACAATTCTCAGATTAGCAGTCCAGGGAGAAGTTTATGGCTTGTTGGATTTTCGTGAAATTTTCTGTCCCTTGTATAATAAAATCACGGAAACCATCCTTTTCCACGAGTGTGCTTGATTTGGAGATGGGGAAATGAAAGGTGGGTTGGCTGGATGCCAGCATGGGCCCTGTGCAGGTGTCTTTCCTTGGCGGGAAAAGGGATGGATGCTGGGGTCCACACAGGGTTCTCCCCCTTGCCTGTTAATCCTGCCCAGTATCAATGCATGGTAAATGTTCATGACAAGAATTCTTCAGCTCATTTCACTTCTGTCATTGTTCTGGGGCCAAACATTCACAGGACTTCATCCCAGAGTTGTCTCAACTTTTGGACCCCTTCCCTCCATTCCCTATAGTGAACAGCAAAAGTCTTACTTTTACACCTCTGACTCACCACAGGCAGGTGTGTTACTGTCTCAGATTCAAAAGGCATGTTTGCAGGAAAGGCAAAACACGCTAAGCAAAGTATGTTCCCCGAGAAACTGATGACCCAGATCAGTTGTAGATATGCGCATATGCCTTCAAGGAAGGCCTTCAATTTTCAGCTTTGGGTTTTCGAAACAATTGTATTCATTTTTTTTTTTAAGAGTTGAACACTACAAACACAACCAGGAAGAACCAGATGTGAAGGACAGTCCCAAATTTAATACTTTATTTCCCACACAGCTTTAACGGCATCAATTGCAAAGTACGTTATTGAAATTTTGGTGAAATATGAAATTTTGGTGCAATTGAAATATCCCTTGAATTCACACCCCGGCAGTCCTCTATAATCCAACTTGCAAACTGTCACTAATAGAATCAGGAGTAGAGGTCTGCCGTTTTTTCCCCGTTCCTCTTCAGCATTTTGAAAGAAGATTGAGAGTAGACAGCCACGCTCCTTCTAATATTCCACAGAATTCACTGATGAAACTGCTATGCCCCGAACTTTTACTTATTAGTGTTTCCTCCCACCCCCACCCCCGCACCCCGCCCCCGCCCCGTGATGGACAGTTAACCCAGGTGGGGCCTCAGACAAATGCTCTCTACCACTCACGTGTATCCCCAGCCTCACCTTGTGTTTGCTTCCTGATTTAATGACAATCAAGTGGTAGATTTGTTCAGGTGTTCTTGTTGATTCAGTGTTGGTAGCCCTCTTTACTGTTAGCATTCATTCAACTTGATGGGATTGGGACATGCCAATGACTAAGACCCTTCTGGCGGTGTCTAGTAAACATGGGCATGTGGGATAGCAACTGAAGTGCAGGCCCTCCCTAAAGTTGGGCAGCATCATCCAATAGGATGGTGGCTTGCTTGGAATCAATGTTGAAAGAACAAGGAAGCAGCAGCAGATGCCAGTGCTTCTCTTCTTGATGGCTGCTGCCATCACTTGAGGATATCTGACTCTTGCTTCTTCACTCCTGCAAAGTGGACTGTGCCAGGGATTGTCCAGGGAGTTTCCAGAAGCCTGGGGTAGTAATGAATTCATCACTTTATTTATTTATTTATGTATTCATGTATTTGTTTGTCTATTTATTTGTTTGTTTATTTGTTTGTTTGTTTGTTTATTTGTTTGTTTGTTCATTTATTTATTGAATTATTTATTCACTCCACCAGGGTGTAATGGCGCTTTCCAATGGCCAACTTGATGAGATTAAGAGTTGCAGAGGATCAAGGGGCTCATGGGTGTGTCAGTGAGGGTGTGCCTGGACAGGATTGGCATGTGGGATAGCCAATGGAAACAAAGACCCTCCCTAAGCATGGGCAGCACCATCCAATCAGATGATGGCTTGGATAGAATAAAAGTGGGAAGACCAAGCAAAGCAGCAGCAGGTGCAAGCGGATTCCTCTTGAACAGTTCCTGATCGCTGCTGTGATTGAATGTCGGACTCTTGCTTCTTCTCTCTCCCAAAGCAGGCTGTGCCAGCGATTCTCCAGAAGCCTTTGGCCTGCTACTAGGGGAGCGCCCTGATCTCTCTTGTTCTGGGGATTTATCTGCTTGTTCTTCCAGCTCTCCAGCCTACAGACTGCCATTTTGGACTATCCAGCTTCTGGTGCGTAAGCCAACCCAGTGAGTCTCCTTTTCATCACCAAACTTCCTGTTGATTCTGTTCCTCTCGAGAACCCTAATGCAGAGGGATTGAGCCCAAACTGCTTCACCACGGGGCCACATCCTCAGCATTTTTTTTTTTAGCTAGCTCAATTGCTGAGGCTGGCTTTGTACTTGCAATCCTCCAGCCTCAGCCTCCTCCAAGGCGAACTCACAGTCTCTCTCCATCTCTCCCTCTCTATTACTCCCTCTTCTCTCACTTTCCCTCCTTGGAGACCAGGGTAGTCAGGTGTGGGTCATGGCCACCAGTGGTGGGGATCCTGGGAATTTAGAAAGTGGTTTGAAACCTATCTATCAACAACATGGATTCAATCCAACAGGGACATCCAAGATGATTGAATTTGCCCTTCAGCAGAAATGTACCCATGACATCCTGTCTCCACAAGTTTCACACCCTGTGTTTCAGGTCAAGAGGAGCCCAGGAGAGTAGGAATTATCTTGCAAGCGGTCTCTGAAGCCTTTTCCCTCTGTGAGAGTCTGCAGCTATGGAGAAGCATTTTCCCTGCTGTGTGAGGGAGGCCTGGGATTGTGGAGAATATGCTCCAGGGCCCCAGGCACTGCCAGCCTTTGAGGAAGCAGATGCTGGGCCCTGGCCTCTGCCTTTGTATCCCAGGCTGGGCTTCCTGTCTGGGGATCAGCAGGACTTCAACCGTGAAGCACTTTTACCACCCTGTGGGTTTCTCAGCTCTGACTGCCCCATCCACGGATCCGGATCGCACAGCACTTTGAGAAGAGGCCCAGAGCTGCCTGCCTGCCTGCCCTGGCCCAAAGCCTCAGACCCAGCAGGAGACACCGGCCCCACCAGGAGAGTTGGACGCCTCTAAGGAACCAGGAAGACCGGTGCCCAGGCTGCCCCATTGGACCAAGGGATCCCGAGATTGCCCACACTCTTTCCAGCATTTTGCTGTGCGGGTGCCAGGAGCCTCTGCCTGAGGTTTCCACTCCCATGCACAGGCTTTACATAGGAAGGTTCTGGACTCCAGGCTGCCTGCCTTTGGCGTGAGAGCACTGGCGTCTCCGTGAACATGCTGCAATGGATGATCCTCTGAGAAGAAACCCTGTTCAAATAGACAATTCTCAGATTAGCAGTCCAGGGAGAAGTTTATGGCTTGTTGGATTTTCGTGAAATTTCTGTCCCTTGTATAATAAAATCACGGAAACCATCCTTTTCCACGAGTGTGCTTGATTTGGAGATGGGGAAATGAAAGGTGGGTTGGCTGGATGCCAGCATGGGCCCTGTGCAGGTGTCTTTCCTTGGCGGGAAAAGGGATGGATGCTGGGGTCCACACAGGGTTCTCCCCCTTGCCTGTTAATCCTGCCCAGTATCAATGCATGGTAAATGTTCATGACAAGAATTCTTCAGCTCATTTCACTTCTGTCATTTGTTCTGGGCCAAACATTCACAGGACTTCATCCCAGAGTTGTCTCAACTTTTGGACCCCTTCCCTCCATTCCCTATAGTGAACTGCAAAAGTCTTACTTTTACATCTCTGACTCACCACAGGCAGGTGTGTTACTGTCTCAGATTCAAAAGGCATGTTTGCAGGAAAGGCAAAACACGCTAAGCAAAGTATGTTCCCCGAGAAACTGATGACCCAGATCAGTTGTAGATATGCGCATATGCCTTCAAGGGAAGGCCTTCAATTTTCAGCTTTGGGTTTTCGAAACAATTGTATTCATTTTCTTTTTAAGAGTTGAACACTACAAACACAACCAGGAAGAACCAGATGTGAAGGACAGTCCCAAATTTAATACTTTATTTCCCACACAGCTTTAACGGCATCAATTGCAAAGTACGTTATTGAAATTTTGGTGAAATATGAAATTTTGGTGCAATTGAAATATCCCTTGAATTCACACCCCGGCAGTCCTCTATAATCCAACTTGCAAACTGTCACTAATAGAATCAGGAGTAGAGGTCTGCCGTTTTTTCCCCGTTCCTCTTCAGCATTTTGAAAGAAGATTGAGAGTAGACAGCCACGCTCCTTCTAATATTCCACAGAATTCACTGATGAAACTGCTATGCCCGAACTTTTACTTATTAGTGTTTCCTCCCACCCCCACCCCCGCACCCCGCCCCCGCCCCGTGATGGACAGTTAACCCAGGTGGGGCCTCAGACAAATGCTCTCTACCCACTCACGTGTATCCCCAGCCTCACCTTGTGTTTGCTTCCTGATTTAATGACAATCAAGTGGTAGATTTGTTCAGGTGTTCTTGTTGATTCAGTGTTGGTAGCCCTCTTTACTGTTAGCATTCATTCAACTTGATGGGATTGGGACATGCCAATGACTAAGACCCTTCTGGCGGTGTCTAGTAATCATGGGCATGTGGGATAGCAACTGAAGTGCAGGCCCTCCCTAAAGTTGGGCAGCATCATCCAATAGGATGGTGGCTTGCTTGGAATCAATGTTGAAAGAACAAGGAAGCAGCAGCAGATGCCAGTGCTTCTCTTCTTGATGGCTGCTGCCATCACTTGAGGATATCTGACTCTTGCTTCTTCACTCCTGCAAAGTGGACTGTGCCAGGGATTGTCCAGGGAGTTTCCAGAAGCCTGGGGTAGTAATGAATTCATCACTTTATTTATTTATTTATGTATTCATGTATTTGTTTGTCTATTTATTTGTTTGTTTATTTGTTTGTTTGTTTGTTTATTTGTTTGTTTGTTCATTTATTTATTGAATTATTTATTCACTCCACCAGGGTGTAATGGCGCTTTCCAATGGCCAACTTGATGAGATTAAGAGATGCAGAGGATCAAGGGGCTCATGGGTGTGTCAGTGAGGGTGTGCCTGGACAGGATTGGCATGTGGGATAGCCAATGGAAACAAAGACCCTCCCTAAGCATGGGCAGCACCATCCAATCAGATGATGGCTTGGATAGAATAAAAGTGGGAAGACCAAGCAAAGCAGCAGCAGATGCAAGCGGATTCCTCTTGAACAGTTCCTGATCGCTGCTGTGATTGAATGTCGGACTCTTGCTTCTTCTCTCTCCCAAAGCAGGCTGTGCCAGCGATTCTCCAGAAGCCTTTGGCCTACTACCAGGGGAGCGCCCTGATCTCTCTTGTTCTGGGGATTTATCTGCTTGTTCTTCCAGCTCTCCAGCCTACAGACTGCCATTTTGGACTATCCAGCTTCTGGTGCGTAAGCCAACCCAGTGAGTCTCCTTTTCATCACCAAACTTCCTGTTGATTCTGTTCCTCTCGAGAACCCTAATGCAGAGGGATTGAGCCCAAACTGCTTCACCACGGGGCCACATCCTCAGCATTTTTTTTTAGCTAGCTCAATTGCTGAGGCTGGCTTTGAACTTGCAATCCTCCAGCCTCAGCCTCCTCCAAGGCGAACTCACAGTCTCTCTCCATCTCTCCCTCTCTATTACTCCCTCTTCTCTCACTTTCCCTCCTTGGAGACCAGGGTAGTCAGGTGTGGGTCATGGCCACCAGTGGTGGGGATCCCGGGAATTTAGAAAGTGGTTTGAAACCTATCTATCAACAACATGGATTCAATCCAACAGGGACATCCAAGATGATTGAATTTGCCCTTCAGCAGAAATGTACCCATGACATCCTGTCTCCACAAGTTCCACACCCTGTGTTTCAGGTCAAGAGGAGCCCAGGAGAGTAGGAATTATCTTGCAAGCGGTCTCTGAAGCCTTTTCCCTCTGTGAGAGTCTGCAGCTATGGAGAAGCATTTTCCCTGCTGTGTGAGGGAGGCCTGGGATTGTGGAGAATATGCTCCAGGGCCCCAGGCACTGCCAGCCGTTGAGGAAGCAGATGCTGGGCCCTGGCCTCTGCCTTTGTATCCCAGGCTGGGCTTCCTGTCTGGGGATCAGCAGGACTTCAACCGTGAAGCACTTTTACCACCCTGTGGGTTTCTCAGCTCTGACTGCCCCATCCACGGATCCGGATCGCACAGCACTTTGAGAAGAGGCCCAGAGCTGCCTGCCTGCCTGCCCTGGCCCAAAGCCTCAGACCCAGCAGGAGACACCGGCCCCACCAGGAGAGTTGGACGCCTCTAAGGAACCAGGAAGACCGGTGCCCAGGCTGCCCCATTGGACCAAGGGATCCCGCGATTGCCCACACTCTTTCCAGCATTTTGCTGTGCGGGTGCCAGGAGCCTCTGCCTGAGGTTTCCACTCCCATGCACAGGCTTTACCTTGGAAGGCTCTGGACTCCAGGCTGCCTGCCTTTGGCGTGAGAGCACTGGCGTCTCCGTGAACATGCTGCAATGGATGATCCTCTGAGAAGAAACCCTGTTCAAATAGACAATTCTCAGATTAGCAGTCCAGGGAGAAGTTTATGGCTTGTTGGATTTTCGTGAAATTTTCTGTCCCTTGTATAATAAAATCACGGAAACCATCTTTTTCCACGAGTGTGCTTGATTTGGAGATGGGGAAATGAAAGGTGGGTTGGCTGGATGCCAGCATGGGCCCTGTGCAGGTGTCTTTCCTTGGCGGGAAAAGGGATGGATGCTGGGGTCCACACAGGGTTCTCCCCCTTGCCTGTTAATCCTGTCCAGTATCAATGCATGGTAAATGTTCATGACAAGAATTCTTCAGCTCATTTCACTTCTGTCATTGTTCTGGGGCCAAACATTCACAGGACTTCATCCCAGAGTTGTCTCAACTTTTGGACCCCTTCCCTCCATTCCCTATAGTGAACAGCAAAAGTCTTACTTTTACACCTCTGACTCACCACAGGCAGGTGTGTTACTGTCTCAGATTCAAAAGGCATGTTTGCAGGAAAGGCAAAACACGCTAAGCAAAGTATGTTCCCCGAGAAACTGATGACCCAGATCAGTTGTAGATATGCGCATATGCCTTCAAGGAAGGCCTTCAATTTTCAGCTTTGGGTTTTCGAAACAATTGTATTCATTTTTTTTTTAAGAGTTGAACACTACAAACACAACCAGGAAGAACCAGATGTGAAGGACAGTCCCAAATTTAATACTTTATTTCCCACACAGCTTTAACGGCATCAATTGCAAAGTACGTTATTGAAATTTTGGTGAAATATGAAATTTTGGTGCAATTGAAATATCCCTTGAATTCACACCCCGGCAGTCCTCTATAATCCAACTTGCAAACTGTCACTAATAGAATCAGGAGTAGAGGTCTGCCGTTTTTTCCCCGTTCCTCTTCAGCATTTTGAAAGAAGATTGAGAGTAGACAGCCACGCTCCTTCTAATATTCCACAGAATTCACTGATGAAACTGCTATGCCCCGAACTTTTACTTATTAGTGTTTCCTCCCACCCCCACCCCCGCACCCCGCCCCCGCCCCGTGATGGACAGTTAACCCAGGTGGGGCCTCAGACAAATGCTCTCTACCACTCACGTGTATCCCCAGCCTCACCTTGTGTTTGCTTCCTGATTTAATGACAATCAAGTGGTAGATTTGTTCAGGTGTTCTTGTTGATTCAGTGTTGGTAGCCCTCTTTACTGTTAGCATTCATTCAACTTGATGGGATTGGGACATGCCAATGACTAAGACCCTTCTGGCGGTGTCTAGTAATCATGGGCATGTGGGATAGCAACTGAAGTGCAGGCCCTCCCTAAAGTTGGGCAGCATCATCCAATAGGATGGTGGCTTGCTTGGAATCAATGTTGAAAGAACAAGGAAGCAGCAGCAGATGCCAGTGCTTCTCTTCTTGATGGCTGCTGCCATCACTTGAGGATATCTGACTCTTGCTTCTTCACTCCTGCAAAGTGGACTGTGCCAGGGATTGTCCAGGGAGTTTCCAGAAGCCTGGGGTAGTAATGAATTCATCACTTTATTTATTTATTTATGTATTCATGTATTTGTTTGTCTATTTATTTGTTTGTTTATTTGTTTGTTTGTTTGTTTATTTGTTTGTTTGTTCATTTATTTATTGAATTATTTATTCACTCCACCAGGGTGTAATGGCGCTTTCCAATGGCCAACTTGATGAGATTAAGAGATGCAGAGGATCAAGGGGCTCATGGGTGTGTCAGTGAGGGTGTGCCTGGACAGGATTGGCATGTGGGATAGCCAATGGAAACAAAGACCCTCCCTAAGCATGGGCAGCACCATCCAATCAGATGATGGCTTGGATAGAATAAAAGTGGGAAGACCAAGCAAAGCAGCAGCAGATGCAAGCGGATTCCTCTTGAACAGTTCCTGATCGCTGCTGTGATTGAATGTCGGACTCTTGCTTCTTCTCTCTCCCAAAGCAGGCTGTGCCAGCGATTCTCCAGAAGCCTTTGGCCTACTACCAGGGGAGCGCCCTGATCTCTCTTGTTCTGGGGATTTATCTGCTTGTTCTTCCAGCTCTCCAGCCTACAGACTGCCATTTTGGACTATCCAGCTTCTGGTGCGTAAGCCAACCCAGTGAGTCTCCTTTTCATCACCAAACTTCCTGTTGATTCTGTTCCTCTCGAGAACCCTAATGCAGAGGGATTGAGCCCAAACTGCTTCACCACGGGGCCACATCCTCAGCATTTTTTTTTTAGCTAGCTCAATTGCTGAGGCTGGCTTTGAACTTGCAATCCTCCAGCCTCAGCCTCCTCCAAGGCGAACTCACAGTCTCTCTCCATCTCTCCCTCTCTATTACTCCCTCTTCTCTCACTTTCCCTCCTTGGAGACCAGGGTAGTCAGGTGTGGGTCATGGCCACCAGTGGTGGGGATCCCGGGAATTTAGAAAGTGGTTTGAAACCTATCTATCAACAACATGGATTCAATCCAACAGGGACATCCAAGATGATTGAATTTGCCCTTCAGCAGAAATGTACCCATGACATCCTGTCTCCACAAGTTCCACACCCTGTGTTTCAGGTCAAGAGGAGCCCAGGAGAGTAGGAATTATCTTGCAAGCGGTCTCTGAAGCCTTTTCCCTCTGTGAGAGTCTGCAGCTATGGAGAAGCATTTTCCGTGCTGTGTGAGGGAGGCCTGGGATTGTGGAGAATATGCTCCAGGGCCCCAGGCACTGCCAGCCGTTGAGGAAGCAGATGCTGGGCCCTGGCCTCTGCCTTTGTATCCCAGGCTGGGCTTCCTGTCTGGGGATCAGCAGGACTTCAACCGTGAAGCACTTTTACCACCCTGTGGGTTTCTCAGCTCTGACTGCCCCATCCACGGATCCGGATCACACAGCACTTTGAGAAGAGGCCCAGAGCTGCCTGCCTGCCTGCCCTGGCCCAAAGCCTCAGACCCAGCAGGAGACACCGGCCCCACCAGGAGAGTTGGACGCCTCTAAGGAACCAGGAAGACCGGTGCCCAGGCTCCCCCATTGGACCAAGGGATCCCGCGATTGCCCACACTCTTTCCAGCATTTTGCTGTGCGGGTGCCAGGAGCCTCTGCCTGAGGTTTCCACTCCCATGCACAGGCTTTACCTTGGAAGGCTCTGGACTCCAGGCTGCCTGCCTTTGGCGTGAGAGCACTGGCGTCTCCGTGAACATGCTGCAATGGATGATCCTCTGAGAAGAAACCCTGTTCAAATAGACAATTCTCAGATTAGCAGTCCAGGGAGAAGTTTATGGCTTGTTGGATTTTCGTGAAATTTTCTGTCCCTTGTATAATAAAATCACGGAAACCATCTTTTTCCACGAGTGTGCTTGATTTGGAGATGGGGAAATGAAAGGTGGGTTGGCTGGATGCCAGCATGGGCCCTGTGCAGGTGTCTTTCCTTGGCGGGAAAAGGGATGGATGCTGGGGTCCACACAGGGTTCTCCCCCTTGCCTGTTAATCCTGTCCAGTATCAATGCATGGTAAATGTTCATGACAAGAATTCTTCAGCTCATTTCACTTCTGTCATTGTTCTGGGGCCAAACATTCACAGGACTTCATCCCAGAGTTGTCTCAACTTTTGGACCCCTTCCCTCCATTCCCTATAGTGAACTGCAAAAGTCTTACTTTTACACCTCTGACTCACCACAGGCAGGTGTGTTACTGTCTCAGATTCAAAAGGCATGTTTGCAGGAAAGGCAAAACACGCTAAGCAAAGTATGTTCCCCGAGAAACTGATGACCCAGATCAGTTGTAGATATGCGCATATGCCTTCAAGGAAGGCCTTCAATTTTCAGCTTTGGGTTTTCGAAACAATTGTATTCATTTTTTTTTTTAAGAGTTGAACACTACAAACACAACCAGGAAGAACCAGATGTGAAGGACAGTCCCAAATTTAATACTTTATTTCCCACACAGCTTTAACGGCATCAATTGCAAAGTACGTTATTGAAATTTTGGTGAAATATGAAATTTTGGTGCAATTGAAATATCCCTTGAATTCACACCCCGGCAGTCCTCTATAATCCAACTTGCAAACTGTCACTAATAGAATCAGGAGTAGAGGTCTGCCGTTTTTTCCCCGTTCCTCTTCAGCATTTTGAAAGAAGATTGAGAGTAGACAGCCACGCTCCTTCTAATATTCCACAGAATTCACTGATGAAACTGCTATGCCCCGAACTTTTACTTATTAGTGTTTCCTCCCACCCCCACCCCCGCACCCCGCCCCCGCCCCGTGATGGACAGTTAACCCAGGTGGGGCCTCAGACAAATGCTCTCTACCACTCACGTGTATCCCCAGCCTCACCTTGTGTTTGCTTCCTGATTTAATGACAATCAAGTGGTAGATTTGTTCAGGTGTTCTTGTTGATTCAGTGTTGGTAGCCCTCTTTACTGTTAGCATTCATTCAACTTGATGGGATTGGGACATGCCAATGACTAAGACCCTTCTGGCGGTGTCTAGTAATCATGGGCATGTGGGATAGCAACTGAAGTGCAGGCCCTCCCTAAAGTTGGGCAGCATCATCCAATAGGATGGTGGCTTGCTTGGAATCAATGTTGAAAGAACAAGGAAGCAGCAGCAGATGCCAGTGCTTCTCTTCTTGATGGCTGCTGCCATCACTTGAGGATATCTGACTCTTGCTTCTTCACTCCTGCAAAGTGGACTGTGCCAGGGATTGTCCAGGGAGTTTCCAGAAGCCTGGGGTAGTAATGAATTCATCACTTTATTTATTTATTTATGTATTCATGTATTTGTTTGTCTATTTATTTGTTTGTTTATTTGTTTGTTTGTTTGTTTATTTGTTTGTTTGTTCATTTATTTATTGAATTATTTATTCACTCCACCAGGGTGTAATGGCGCTTTCCAATGGCCAACTTGATGAGATTAAGAGATGCAGAGGATCAAGGGGCTCATGGGTGTGTCAGTGAGGGTGTGCCTGGACAGGATTGGCATGTGGGATAGCCAATGGAAACAAAGACCCTCCCTAAGCATGGGCAGCACCATCCAATCAGATGATGGCTTGGATAGAATAAAAGTGGGAAGACCAAGCAAAGCAGCAGCAGATGCAAGCGGATTCCTCTTGAACAGTTCCTGATCGCTGCTGTGATTGAATGTCGGACTCTTGCTTCTTCTCTCTCCCAAAGCAGGCTGTGCCAGCGATTCTCCAGAAGCCTTTGGCCTACTACCAGGGGAGCGCCCTGATCTCTCTTGTTCTGGGGATTTATCTGCTTGTTCTTCCAGCTCTCCAGCCTACAGACTGCCATTTTGGACTATCCAGCTTCTGGTGCGTAAGCCAACCCAGTGAGTCTCCTTTTCATCACCAAACTTCCTGTTGATTCTGTTCCTCTCGAGAACCCTAATGCAGAGGGATTGAGCCCAAACTGCTTCACCACGGGGCCACATCCTCAGCATTTTTTTTTTAGCTAGCTCAATTGCTGAGGCTGGCTTTGAACTTGCAATCCTCCAGCCTCAGCCTCCTCCAAGGCGAACTCACAGTCTCTCTCCATCTCTCCCTCTCTATTACTCCCTCTTCTCTCACTTTCCCTCCTTGGAGACCAGGGTAGTCAGGTGTGGGTCATGGCCACCAGTGGTGGGGATCCCGGGAATTTAGAAAGTGGTTTGAAACCTATCTATCAACAACATGGATTCAATCCAACAGGGACATCCAAGATGATTGAATTTGCCCTTCAGCAGAAATGTACCCATGACATCCTGTCTCCACAAGTTCCACACCCTGTGTTTCAGGTCAAGAGGAGCCCAGGAGAGTAGGAATTATCTTGCAAGCGGTCTCTGAAGCCTTTTCCCTCTGTGAGAGTCTGCAGCTATGGAGAAGCATTTTCCCTGCTGTGTGAGGGAGGCCTGGGATTGTGGAGAATATGCTCCAGGGCCCCAGGCACTGCCAGCCGTTGAGGAAGCAGATGCTGGGCCCTGGCCTCTGCCTTTGTATCCCAGGCTGGGCTTCCTGTCTGGGGATCAGCAGGACTTCAACCGTGAAGCACTTTTACCACCCTGTGGGTTTCTCAGCTCTGACTGCCCCATCCACGGATCCGGATCGCACAGCACTTTGAGAAGAGGCCCAGAGCTGCCTGCCTGCCTGCCCTGGCCCAAAGCCTCAGACCCAGCAGGAGACACCGGCCCCACCAGGAGAGTTGGACGCCTCTAAGGAACCAGGAAGACCGGTGCCCAGGCTCCCCCATTGGACCAAGGGATCCCGCGATTGCCCACACTCTTTCCAGCATTTTGCTGTGCGGGTGCCAGGAGCCTCTGCCTGAGGTTTCCACTCCCATGCACAGGCTTTACCTTGGAAGGCTCTGGACTCCAGGCTGCCTGCCTTTGGCGTGAGAGCACTGGCGTCTCCGTGAACATGCTGCAATGGATGATCCTCTGAGAAGAAACCCTGTTCAAATAGACAATTCTCAGATTAGCAGTCCAGGGAGAAGTTTATGGCTTGTTGGATTTTCGTGAAATTTTCTGTCCCTTGTATAATAAAATCACGGAAACCATCTTTTTCCACGAGTGTGCTTGATTTGGAGATGGGGAAATGAAAGGTGGGTTGGCTGGATGCCAGCATGGGCCCTGTGCAGGTGTCTTTCCTTGGCGGGAAAAGGGATGGATGCTGGGGTCCACACAGGGTTCTCCCCCTTGCCTGTTAATCCTGTCCAGTATCAATGCATGGTAAATGTTCATGACAAGAATTCTTCAGCTCATTTCACTTCTGTCATTGTTCTGGGGCCAAACATTCACAGGACTTCATCCCAGAGTTGTCTCAACTTTTGGACCCCTTCCCTCCATTCCCTATAGTGAACTGCAAAAGTCTTACTTTTACACCTCTGACTCACCACAGGCAGGTGTGTTACTGTCTCAGATTCAAAAGGCATGTTTGCAGGAAAGGCAAAACACGCTAAGCAAAGTATGTTCCCCGAGAAACTGATGACCCAGATCAGTTGTAGATATGCGCATATGCCTTCAAGGAAGGCCTTCAATTTTCAGCTTTGGGTTTTCGAAACAATTGTATTCATTTTTTTTTTTAAGAGTTGAACACTACAAACACAACCAGGAAGAACCAGATGTGAAGGACAGTCCCAAATTTAATACTTTATTTCCCACACAGCTTTAACGGCATCAATTGCAAAGTACGTTATTGAAATTTTGGTGAAATATGAAATTTTGGTGCAATTGAAATATCCCTTGAATTCACACCCCGGCAGTCCTCTATAATCCAACTTGCAAACTGTCACTAATAGAATCAGGAGTAGAGGTCTGCCGTTTTTTCCCCGTTCCTCTTCAGCATTTTGAAAGAAGATTGAGAGTAGACAGCCACGCTCCTTCTAATATTCCACAGAATTCACTGATGAAACTGCTATGCCCCGAACTTTTACTTATTAGTGTTTCCTCCCACCCCCACCCCCGCACCCCGCCCCCGCCCCGTGATGGACAGTTAACCCAGGTGGGGCCTCAGACAAATGCTCTCTACCACTCACGTGTATCCCCAGCCTCACCTTGTGTTTGCTTCCTGATTTAATGACAATCAAGTGGTAGATTTGTTCAGGTGTTCTTGTTGATTCAGTGTTGGTAGCCCTCTTTACTGTTAGCATTCATTCAACTTGATGGGATTGGGACATGCCAATGACTAAGACCCTTCTGGCGGTGTCTAGTAATCATGGGCATGTGGGATAGCAACTGAAGTGCAGGCCCTCCCTAAAGTTGGGCAGCATCATCCAATAGGATGGTGGCTTGCTTGGAATCAATGTTGAAAGAACAAGGAAGCAGCAGCAGATGCCATTGCTTCTCTTCTTGATGGCTGCTGCCATCACTTGAGGATATCTGACTCTTGCTTCTTCACTCCTGCAAAGTGGACTGTGCCAGGGATTGTCCAGGGAGTTTCCAGAAGCCTGGGGTAGTAATGAATTCATCACTTTATTTATTTATTTATGTATTCATGTATTTGTTTGTCTATTTATTTGTTTGTTTATTTGTTTGTTTGTTTGTTTATTTGTTTGTTTGTTCATTTATTTATTGAATTATTTATTCACTCCACCAGGGTGTAATGGCGCTTTCCAATGGCCAACTTGATGAGATTAAGAGATGCAGAGGATCAAGGGGCTCATGGGTGTGTCAGTGAGGGTGTGCCTGGACAGGATTGGCATGTGGGATAGCCAATGGAAACAAAGACCCTCCCTAAGCATGGGCAGCACCATCCAATCAGATGATGGCTTGGATAGAATAAAAGTGGGAAGACCAAGCAAAGCAGCAGCAGATGCAAGCGGATTCCTCTTGAACAGTTCCTGATCGCTGCTGTGATTGAATGTCGGACTCTTGCTTCTTCTCTCTCCCAAAGCAGGCTGTGCCAGCGATTCTCCAGAAGCCTTTGGCCTACTACGAGGGGAGCGCCCTGATCTCTCTTGTTCTGGGGATTTATCTGCTTGTTCTTCCAGCTCTCCAGCCTACAGACTGCCATTTTGGACTATCCAGCTTCTGGTGCGTAAGCCAACCCAGTGAGTCTCCTTTTCATCACCAAACTTCCTGTTGATTCTGTTCCTCTCGAGAACCCTAATGCAGAGGGATTGAGCCCAAACTGCTTCACCACGGGGCCACATCCTCAGCATTTTTTTTTAGCTAGCTCAATTGCTGAGGCTGGCTTTGAACTTGCAATCCTCCAGCCTCAGCCTCCTCCAAGGCGAACTCACAGTCTCTCTCCATCTCTCCCTCTCTATTACTCCCTCTTCTCTCACTTTCCCTCCTTGGAGACCAGGGTAGTCAGGTGTGGGTCATGGCCACCAGTGGTGGGGATCCCGGGAATTTAGAAAGTGGTTTGAAACCTATCTATCAACAACATGGATTCAATCCAACAGGGACATCCAAGATGATTGAATTTGCCCTTCAGCAGAAATGTACCCATGACATCCTGTCTCCACAAGTTCCACACCCTGTGTTTCAGGTCAAGAGGAGCCCAGGAGAGTAGGAATTATCTTGCAAGCGGTCTCTGAAGCCTTTTCCCTCTGTGAGAGTCTGCAGCTATGGAGAAGCATTTTCCCTGCTGTGTGAGGGAGGCCTGGGATTGTGGAGAATATGCTCCAGGGCCCCAGGCACTGCCAGCCGTTGAGGAAGCAGATGCTGGGCCCTGGCCTCTGCCTTTGTATCCCAGGCTGGGCTTCCTGTCTGGGGATCAGCAGGACTTCAACCGTGAAGCACTTTTACCACCCTGTGGGTTTCTCAGCTCTGACTGCCCCATCCACGGATCCGGATCGCACAGCACTTTGAGAAGAGGCCCAGAGCTGCCTGCCTGCCTGCCCTGGCCCAAAGCCTCAGACCCAGCAGGAGACACCGGCCCCACCAGGAGAGTTGGACGCCTCTAAGGAACCAGGAAGACCGGTGCCCAGGCTGCCCCATTGGACCAAGGGATCCCGCGATTGCCCACACTCTTTCCAGCATTTTGCTGTGCGGGTGCCAGGAGCCTCTGCCTGAGGTTTCCACTCCCATGCACAGGCTTTACCTTGGAAGGCTCTGGACTCCAGGCTGCCTGCCTTTGGCGTGAGAGCACTGGCGTCTCCGTGAACATGCTGCAATGGATGATCCTCTGAGAAGAAACCCTGTTCAAATAGACAATTCTCAGATTAGCAGTCCAGGGAGAAGTTTATGGCTTGTTGGATTTTCGTGAAATTTTCTGTCCCTTGTATAATAAAATCACGGAAACCATCTTTTTCCACGAGTGTGCTTGATTTGGAGATGGGGAAATGAAAGGTGGGTTGGCTGGATGCCAGCATGGGCCCTGTGCAGGTGTCTTTCCTTGGCGGGAAAAGGGATGGATGCTGGGGTCCACACAGGGTTCTCCCCCTTGCCTGTTAATCCTGTCCAGTATCAATGCATGGTAAATGTTCATGACAAGAATTCTTCAGCTCATTTCACTTCTGTCATTGTTCTGGGGCCAAACATTCACAGGACTTCATCCCAGAGTTGTCTCAACTTTTGGACCCCTTCCCTCCATTCCCTATAGTGAACTGCAAAAGTCTTACTTTTACACCTCTGACTCACCACAGGCAGGTGTGTTACTGTCTCAGATTCAAAAGGCATGTTTGCAGGAAAGGCAAAACACGCTAAGCAAAGTATGTTCCCCGAGAAACTGATGACCCAGATCAGTTGTAGATATGCGCATATGCCTTCAAGGAAGGCCTTCAATTTTCAGCTTTGGGTTTTCGAAACAATTGTATTCATTTTTTTTTTAAGAGTTGAACACTACAAACACAACCAGGAAGAACCAGATGTGAAGGACAGTCCCAAATTTAATACTTTATTTCCCACACAGCTTTAACGGCATCAATTGCAAAGTACGTTATTGAAATTTTGGTGAAATATGAAATTTTGGTGCAATTGAAATATCCCTTGAATTCACACCCCGGCAGTCCTCTATAATCCAACTTGCAAACTGTCACTAATAGAATCAGGAGTAGAGGTCTGCCGTTTTTTCCCCGTTCCTCTTCAGCATTTTGAAAGAAGATTGAGAGTAGACAGCCACGCTCCTTCTAATATTCCACAGAATTCACTGATGAAACTGCTATGCCCCGAACTTTTACTTATTAGTGTTTCCTCCCACCCCCACCCCCGCACCCCGCCCCCGCCCCGTGATGGACAGTTAACCCAGGTGGGGCCTCAGACAAATGCTCTCTACCACTCACGTGTATCCCCAGCCTCACCTTGTGTTTGCTTCCTGATTTAATGACAATCAAGTGGTAGATTTGTTCAGGTGTTCTTGTTGATTCAGTGTTGGTAGCCCTCTTTACTGTTAGCATTCATTCAACTTGATGGGATTGGGACATGCCAATGACTAAGACCCTTCTGGCGGTGTCTAGTAATCATGGGCATGTGGGATAGCAACTGAAGTGCAGGCCCTCCCTAAAGTTGGGCAGCATCATCCAATAGGATGGTGGCTTGCTTGGAATCAATGTTGAAAGAACAAGGAAGCAGCAGCAGATGCCATTGTTTCTCTTCTTGATGGCTGCTGCCATCACTTGAGGATATCTGACTCTTGCTTCTTCACTCCTGCAAAGTGGACTGTGCCAGGGATTGTCCAGGGAGTTTCCAGAAGCCTGGGGTAGTAATGAATTCATCACTTTATTTATTTATTTATGTATTCATGTATTTGTTTGTCTATTTATTTGTTTGTTTATTTGTTTGTTTGTTTGTTTATTTGTTTGTTTGTTCATTTATTTATTGAATTATTTATTCACTCCACCAGGGTGTAATGGCGCTTTCCAATGGCCAACTTGATGAGATTAAGAGATGCAGAGGATCAAGGGGCTCATGGGTGTGTCAGTGAGGGTGTGCCTGGACAGGATTGGCATGTGGGATAGCCAATGGAAACAAAGACCCTCCCTAAGCATGGGCAGCACCATCCAATCAGATGATGGCTTGGATAGAATAAAAGTGGGAAGACCAAGCAAAGCAGCAGCAGATGCAAGCGGATTCCTCTTGAACAGTTCCTGATCGCTGCTGTGATTGAATGTCGGACTCTTGCTTCTTCTCTCTCCCAAAGCAGGCTGTGCCAGCGATTCTCCAGAAGCCTTTGGCCTACTACCAGGGGAGCGCCCTGATCTCTCTTGTTCTGGGGATTTATCTGCTTGTTCTTCCAGCTCTCCAGCCTACAGACTGCCATTTTGGACTATCCAGCTTCTGGTGCGTAAGCCAACCCAGTGAGTCTCCTTTTCATCACCAAACTTCCTGTTGATTCTGTTCCTCTCGAGAACCCTAATGCAGAGGGATTGAGCCCAAACTGCTTCACCACGGGGCCACATCCTCAGCATTTTTTTTTAGCTAGCTCAATTGCTGAGGCTGGCTTTGAACTTGCAATCCTCCAGCCTCAGCCTCCTCCAAGGCGAACTCACAGTCTCTCTCCATCTCTCCCTCTCTATTACTCCCTCTTCTCTCACTTTCCCTCCTTGGAGACCAGGGTAGTCAGGTGTGGGTCATGGCCACCAGTGGTGGGGATCCCGGGAATTTAGAAAGTGGTTTGAAACCTATCTATCAACAACATGGATTCAATCCAACAGGGACATCCAAGATGATTGAATTTGCCCTTCAGCAGAAATGTACCCATGACATCCTGTCTCCACAAGTTCCACACCCTGTGTTTCAGGTCAAGAGGAGCCCAGGAGAGTAGGAATTATCTTGCAAGCGGTCTCTGAAGCCTTTTCCCTCTGTGAGAGTCTGCAGCTATGGAGAAGCATTTTCCCTGCTGTGTGAGGGAGGCCTGGGATTGTGGAGAATATGCTCCAGGGCCCCAGGCACTGCCAGCCGTTGAGGAAGCAGATGCTGGGCCCTGGCCTCTGCCTTTGTATCCCAGGCTGGGCTTCCTGTCTGGGGATCAGCAGGACTTCAACCGTGAAGCACTTTTACCACCCTGTGGGTTTCTCAGCTCTGACTGCCCCATCCACGGATCCGGATCGCACAGCACTTTGAGAAGAGGCCCAGAGCTGCCTGCCTGCCTGCCCTGGCCCAAAGCCTCAGACCCAGCAGGAGACACCGGCCCCACCAGGAGAGTTGGACGCCTCTAAGGAACCAGGAAGACCGGTGCCCAGGCTGCCCCATTGGACCAAGGGATCCCGCGATTGCCCACACTCTTTCCAGCATTTGCTGTGCGGGTGCCAGGAGCCTCTGCCTGAGGTTTCCACTCCCATGCACAGGCTTTACCTTGGAAGGCTCTGGACTCCAGGCTGCCTGCCTTTGGCGTGAGAGCACTGGCGTCTCCGTGAACATGCTGCAATGGATGATCCTCTGAGAAGAAACCCTGTTCAAATAGACAATTCTCAGATTAGCAGTCCAGGGAGAAGTTTATGGCTTCTTGGATTTTCGTGAAATTTTCTGTCCCTTGTATAATAAAATCACGGAAACCATCTTTTTCCACGAGTGTGCTTGATTTGGAGATGGGGAAATGAAAGGTGGGTTGGCTGGATGCCAGCATGGGCCCTGTGCAGGTGTCTTTCCTTGGCGGGAAAAGGGATGGATGCTGGGGTCCACACAGGGTTCTCCCCCTTGCCTGTTAATCCTGTCCAGTATCAATGCATGGTAAATGTTCATGACAAGAATTCTTCAGCTCATTTCACTTCTGTCATTGTTCTGGGGCCAAACATTCACAGGACTTCATCCCAGAGTTGTCTCAACTTTTGGACCCCTTCCCTCCATTCCCTATAGTGAACTGCAAAAGTCTTACTTTTACACCTCTGACTCACCACAGGCAGGTGTGTTACTGTCTCAGATTCAAAAGGCATGTTTGCAGGAAAGGCAAAACACGCTAAGCAAAGTATGTTCCCCGAGAAACTGATGACCCAGATCAGTTGTAGATATGCGCATATGCCTTCAAGGAAGGCCTTCAATTTTCAGCTTTGGGTTTTCGAAACAATTGTATTCATTTTTTTTTTAAGAGTTGAACACTACAAACACAACCAGGAAGAACCAGATGTGAAGGACAGTCCCAAATTTAATACTTTATTTCCCACACAGCTTTAACGGCATCAATTGCAAAGTACGTTATTGAAATTTTGGTGAAATATGAAATTTTGGTGCAATTGAAATATCCCTTGAATTCACACCCCGGCAGTCCTCTATAATCCAACTTGCAAACTGTCACTAATAGAATCAGGAGTAGAGGTCTGCCGTTTTTTCCCCGTTCCTCTTCAGCATTTTGAAAGAAGATTGAGAGTAGACAGCCACGCTCCTTCTAATATTCCACAGAATTCACTGATGAAACTGCTATGCCCCGAACTTTTACTTATTAGTGTTTCCTCCCACCCCCACCCCCGCACCCCGCCCCCGCCCCGTGATGGACAGTTAACCCAGGTGGGGCCTCAGACAAATGCTCTCTACCACTCACGTGTATCCCCAGCCTCACCTTGTGTTTGCTTCCTGATTTAATGACAATCAAGTGGTAGATTTGTTCAGGTGTTCTTGTTGATTCAGTGTTGGTAGCCCTCTTTACTGTTAGCATTCATTCAACTTGATGGGATTGGGACATGCCAATGACTAAGACCCTTCTGGCGGTGTCTAGTAATCATGGGCATGTGGGATAGCAGCTGAAGTGCAGGCCCTCCCTAAAGTTGGGCAGCATCATCCAATAGGATGGTGGCTTGCTTGGAATCAATGTTGAAAGAACAAGGAAGCAGCAGCAGATGCCAGTGCTTCTCTTCTTGATGGCTGCTGCCATCACTTGAGGATATCTGACTCTTGCTTCTTCACTCCTGCAAAGTGGACTGTGCCAGGGATTGTCCAGGGAGTTTCCAGAAGCCTGGGGTAGTAATGAATTCATCACTTTATTTATTTATTTATGTATTCATGTATTTGTTTGTCTATTTATTTGTTTGTTTATTTGTTTGTTTGTTTGTTTATTTGTTTGTTTGTTCATTTATTTATTGAATTATTTATTCACTCCACCAGGGTGTAATGGCGCTTTCCAATGGCCAACTTGATGAGATTAAGAGATGCAGAGGATCAAGGGGCTCATGGGTGTGTCAGTGAGGGTGTGCCTGGACAGGATTGGCATGTGGGATAGCCAATGGAAACAAAGACCCTCCCTAAGCATGGGCAGCACCATCCAATCAGATGATGGCTTGGATAGAATAAAAGTGGGAAGACCAAGCAAAGCAGCAGCAGATGCAAGCGGATTCCTCTTGAACAGTTCCTGATCGCTGCTGTGATTGAATGTCGGACTCTTGCTTCTTCTCTCTCCCAAAGCAGGCTGTGCCAGCGATTCTCCAGAAGCCTTTGGCCTACTACCAGGGGAGCGCCCTGATCTCTCTTGTTCTGGGGATTTATCTGCTTGTTCTTCCAGCTCTCCAGCCTACAGACTGCCATTTTGGACTATCCAGCTTCTGGTGCGTAAGCCAACCCAGTGAGTCTCCTTTTCATCACCAAACTTCCTGTTGATTCTGTTCCTCTCGAGAACCCTAATGCAGAGGGATTGAGCCCAAACTGCTTCACCACGGGGCCACATCCTCAGCATTTTTTTTTAGCTAGCTCAATTGCTGAGGCTGGCTTTGAACTTGCAATCCTCCAGCCTCAGCCTCCTCCAAGGCGAACTCACAGTCTCTCTCCATCTCTCCCTCTCTATTACTCCCTCTTCTCTCACTTTCCCTCCTTGGAGACCAGGGTAGTCAGGTGTGGGTCATGGCCACCAGTGGTGGGGATCCCGGGAATTTAGAAAGTGGTTTGAAACCTATCTATCAACAACATGGATTCAATCCAACAGGGACATCCAAGATGATTGAATTTGCCCTTCAGCAGAAATGTACCCATGACATCCTGTCTCCACAAGTTCCACACCCTGTGTTTCAGGTCAAGAGGAGCCCAGGAGAGTAGGAATTATCTTGCAAGCGGTCTCTGAAGCCTTTTCCCTCTGTGAGAGTCTGCAGCTATGGAGAAGCATTTTCCCTGCTGTGTGAGGGAGGCCTGGGATTGTGGAGAATATGCTCCAGGGCCCCAGGCACTGCCAGCCGTTGAGGAAGCAGATGCTGGGCCCTGGCCTCTGCCTTTGTACCCCAGGCTGGGCTACCTGTCTGGGGATCAGCAGGACTTCAACCGTGAAGCACTTTTACCACCCTGTGGGTTTCTCAGCTCTGACTGCCCCATCCACGGATCCGGATCGCACAGCACTTTGAGAAGAGGCCCAGAGCTGCCTGCCTGCCTGCCCTGGCCCAAAGCCTCAGACCCAGCAGGAGACACCGGCCCCACCAGGAGAGTTGGACGCCTCTAAGGAACCAGGAAGACCGGTGCCCAGGCTGCCCCATTGGACCAAGGGATCCCGCGATTGCCCACACTCTTTCCAGCATTTTGCTGTGCGGGTGCCAGGAGCCTCTGCCTGAGGTTTCCACTCCCATGCACAGGCTTTACCTTGGAAGGCTCTGGACTCCAGGCTGCCTGCCTTTGGCGTGAGAGCACTGGCGTCTCCGTGAACATGCTGCAATGGATGATCCTCTGAGAAGAAACCCTGTTCAAATAGACAATTCTCAGATTAGCAGTCCAGGGAGAAGTTTATGGCTTGTTGGATTTTCGTGAAATTTTCTGTCCCTTGTATAATAAAATCACGGAAACCATCTTTTTCCACGAGTGTGCTTGATTTGGAGATGGGGAAATGAAAGGTGGGTTGGCTGGATGCCAGCATGGGCCCTGTGCAGGTGTCTTTCCTTGGCGGGAAAAGGGATGGATGCTGGGGTCCACACAGGGTTCTCCCCCTTGCCTGTTAATCCTGCCCAGTATCAATGCATGGTAAATGTTCATGACAAGAATTCTTCAGCTCATTTCACTTCTGTCATTGTTCTGGGGCCAAACATTCACAGGACTTCATCCCAGAGTTGTCTCAACTTTTGGACCCCTTCCCTCCATTCCCTATAGTGAACTGCAAAAGTCTTACTTTTACACCTCTGACTCACCACAGGCAGGTGTGTTACTGTCTCAGATTCAAAAGGCATGTTTGCAGGAAAGGCAAAACACGCTAAGCAAAGTATGTTCCCCGAGAAACTGATGACCCAGATCAGTTGTAGATATGCGCATATGCCTTCAAGGAAGGCCTTCAATTTTCAGCTTTGGGTTTTCGAAACAATTGTATTCATTTTTTTTTTAAGAGTTGAACACTACAAACACAACCAGGAAGAACCAGATGTGAAGGACAGTCCCAAATTTAATACTTTATTTCCCACACAGCTTTAACGGCATCAATTGCAAAGTACGTTATTGAAATTTTGGTGAAATATGAAATTTTGGTGCAATTGAAATATCCCTTGAATTCACACCCCGGCAGTCCTCTATAATCCAACTTGCAAACTGTCACTAATAGAATCAGGAGTAGAGGTCTGCCGTTTTTTCCCCGTTCCTCTTCAGCATTTTGAAAGAAGATTGAGAGTAGACAGCCACGCTCCTTCTAATATTCCACAGAATTCACTGATGAAACTGCTATGCCCCGAACTTTTACTTATTAGTGTTTCCTCCCACCCCCACCCCCGCACCCCGCCCCCGCCCCGTGATGGACAGTTAACCCAGGTGGGGCCTCAGACAAATGCTCTCTACCACTCACGTGTATCCCCAGCCTCACCTTGTGTTTGCTTCCTGATTTAATGACAATCAAGTGGTAGATTTGTTCAGGTGTTCTTGTTGATTCAGTGTTGGTAGCCCTCTTTACTGTTAGCATTCATTCAACTTGATGGGATTGGGACATGCCAATGACTAAGACCCTTCTGGCGGTGTCTAGTAATCATGGGCATGTGGGATAGCAGCTGAAGTGCAGGCCCTCCCTAAAGTTGGGCAGCATCATCCAATAGGATGGTGGCTTGCTTGGAATCAATGTTGAAAGAACAAGGAAGCAGCAGCAGATGCCAGTGCTTCTCTTCTTGATGGCTGCTGCCATCACTTGAGGATATCTGACTCTTGCTTCTTCACTCCTGCAAAGTGGACTGTGCCAGGGATTGTCCAGGGAGTTTCCAGAAGCCTGGGGTAGTAATGAATTCATCACTTTATTTATTTATTTATGTATTCATGTATTTGTTTGTCTATTTATTTGTTTGTTTATTTGTTTGTTTGTTTGTTTATTTGTTTGTTTGTTCATTTATTTATTGAATTATTTATTCACTCCACCAGGGTGTAATGGCGCTTTCCAATGGCCAACTTGATGAGATTAAGAGATGCAGAGGATCAAGGGGCTCATGGGTGTGTCAGTGAGGGTGTGCCTGGACAGGATTGGCATGTGGGATAGCCAATGGAAACAAAGACCCTCCCTAAGCATGGGCAGCACCATCCAATAAGATGATGGCTTGGATAGAATAAAAGTGGGAAGACCAAGCAAAGCAGCAGCAGATGCAAGCGGATTCCTCTTGAACAGTTCCTGATCGCTGCTGTGATTGAATGTCGGACTCTTGCTTCTTCTCTCTCCCAAAGCAGGCTGTGCCAGCGATTCTCCAGAAGCCTTTGGCCTACTACCAGGGGAGCGCCCTGATCTCTCTTGTTCTGGGGATTTATCTGCTTGTTCTTCCAGCTCTCCAGCCTACAGACTGCCATTTTGGACTATCCAGCTTCTGGTGCGTAAGCCAACCCAGTGAGTCTCCTTTTCATCACCAAACTTCCTGTTGATTCTGTTCCTCTCGAGAACCCTAATGCAGAGGGATTGAGCCCAAACTGCTTCACCACGGGGCCACATCCTCAGCATTTTTTTTTAGCTAGCTCAATTGCTGAGGCTGGCTTTGAACTTGCAATCCTCCAGCCTCAGCCTCCTCCAAGGCGAACTCACAGTCTCTCTCCATCTCTCCCTCTCTATTACTCCCTCTTCTCTCACTTTCCCTCCTTGGAGACCAGGGTAGTCAGGTGTGGGTCATGGCCACCAGTGGTGGGGATCCCGGGAATTTAGAAAGTGGTTTGAAACCTATCTATCAACAACATGGATTCAATCCAACAGGGACATCCAAGATGATTGAATTTGCCCTTCAGCAGAAATGTACCCATGACATCCTGTCTCCACAAGTTCCACACCCTGTGTTTCAGGTCAAGAGGAGCCCAGGAGAGTAGGAATTATCTTGCAAGCGGTCTCTGAAGCCTTTTCCCTCTGTGAGAGTCTGCAGCTATGGAGAAGCATTTTCCCTGCTGTGTGAGGGAGGCCTGGGATTGTGGAGAATATGCTCCAGGGCCCCAGGCACTGCCAGCCGTTGAGGAAGCAGATGCTGGGCCCTGGCCTCTGCCTTTGTACCCCAGGCTGGGCTACCTGTCTGGGGATCAGCAGGACTTCAACCGTGAAGCACTTTTACCACCCTGTGGGTTTCTCAGCTCTGACTGCCCCATCCACGGATCCGGATCGCACAGCACTTTGAGAAGAGGCCCAGAGCTGCCTGCCTGCCTGCCCTGGCCCAAAGCCTCAGACCCAGCAGGAGACACCGGCCCCACCAGGAGAGTTGGACGCCTCTAAGGAACCAGGAAGACCGGTGCCCAGGCTGCCCCATTGGACCAAGGGATCCCGCGATTGCCCACACTCTTTCCAGCATTTTGCTGTGCGGGTGCCAGGAGCCTCTGCCTGAGGTTTCCACTCCCATGCACAGGCTTTACCTTGGAAGGCTCTGGACTCCAGGCTGCCTGCCTTTGGCGTGAGAGCACTGGCGTCTCCGTGAACATGCTGCAATGGATGATCCTCTGAGAAGAAACCCTGTTCAAATAGACAATTCTCAGATTAGCAGTCCAGGGAGAAGTTTATGGCTTGTTGGATTTTCGTGAAATTTTCTGTCCCTTGTATAATAAAATCACGGAAACCATCTTTTTCCACGAGTGTGCTTGATTTGGAGATGGGGAAATGAAAGGTGGGTTGGCTGGATGCCAGCATGGGCCCTGTGCAGGTGTCTTTCCTTGGCGGGAAAAGGGATGGATGCTGGGGTCCACACAGGGTTCTCCCCCTTGCCTGTTAATCCTGCCCAGTATCAATGCATGGTAAATGTTCATGACAAGAATTCTTCAGCTCATTTCACTTCTGTCATTGTTCTGGGGCCAAACATTCACAGGACTTCATCCCAGAGTTGTCTCAACTTTTGGACCCCTTCCCTCCATTCCCTATAGTGAACTGCAAAAGTCTTACTTTTACACCTCTGACTCACCACAGGCAGGTGTGTTACTGTCTCAGATTCAAAAGGCATGTTTGCAGGAAAGGCAAAACACGCTAAGCAAAGTATGTTCCCCGAGAAACTGATGACCCAGATCAGTTGTAGATATGCGCATATGCCTTCAAGGAAGGCCTTCAATTTTCAGCTTTGGGTTTTCGAAACAATTGTATTCATTTTTTTTTTAAGAGTTGAACACTACAAACACAACCAGGAAGAACCAGATGTGAAGGACAGTCCCAAATTTAATACTTTATTTCCCACACAGCTTTAACGGCATCAATTGCAAAGTACGTTATTGAAATTTTGGTGAAATATGAAATTTTGGTGCAATTGAAATATCCCTTGAATTCACACCCCGGCAGTCCTCTATAATCCAACTTGCAAACTGTCACTAATAGAATCAGGAGTAGAGGTCTGCCGTTTTTTCCCCGTTCCTCTTCAGCATTTTGAAAGAAGATTGAGAGTAGACAGCCACGCTCCTTCTAATATTCCACAGAATTCACTGATGAAACTGCTATGCCCCGAACTTTTACTTATTAGTGTTTCCTCCCACCCCCACCCCCGCACCCCGCCCCCGCCCCGTGATGGACAGTTAACCCAGGTGGGGCCTCAGACAAATGCTCTCTACCACTCACGTGTATCCCCAGCCTCACCTTGTGTTTGCTTCCTGATTTAATGACAATCAAGTGGTAGATTTGTTCAGGTGTTCTTGTTGATTCAGTGTTGGTAGCCCTCTTTACTGTTAGCATTCATTCAACTTGATGGGATTGGGACATGCCAATGACTAAGACCCTTCTGGCGGTGTCTAGTAATCATGGGCATGTGGGATAGCAGCTGAAGTGCAGGCCCTCCCTAAAGTTGGGCAGCATCATCCAATAGGATGGTGGCTTGCTTGGAATCAATGTTGAAAGAACAAGGAAGCAGCAGCAGATGCCAGTGCTTCTCTTCTTGATGGCTGCTGCCATCACTTGAGGATATCTGACTCTTGCTTCTTCACTCCTGCAAAGTGGACTGTGCCAGGGATTGTCCAGGGAGTTTCCAGAAGCCTGGGGTAGTAATGAATTCATCACTTTATTTATTTATTTATGTATTCATGTATTTGTTTGTCTATTTATTTGTTTGTTTATTTGTTTGTTTGTTTGTTTATTTGTTTGTTTGTTCATTTATTTATTGAATTATTTATTCACTCCACCAGGGTGTAATGGCGCTTTCCAATGGCCAACTTGATGAGATTAAGAGATGCAGAGGATCAAGGGGCTCATGGGTGTGTCAGTGAGGGTGTGCCTGGACAGGATTGGCATGTGGGATAGCCAATGGAAACAAAGACCCTCCCTAAGCATGGGCAGCACCATCCAATCAGATGATGGCTTGGATAGAATAAAAGTGGGAAGACCAAGCAAAGCAGCAGCAGATGCAAGCGGATTCCTCTTGAACAGTTCCTGATCGCTGCTGTGATTGAATGTCGGACTCTTGCTTCTTCTCTCTCCCAAAGCAGGCTGTGCCAGCGATTCTCCAGAAGCCTTTGGCCTACTACCAGGGGAGCGCCCTGATCTCTCTTGTTCTGGGGATTTATCTGCTTGTTCTTCCAGCTCTCCAGCCTACAGACTGCCATTTTGGACTATCCAGCTTCTGGTGCGTAAGCCAACCCAGTGAGTCTCCTTTTCATCACCAAACTTCCTGTTGATTCTGTTCCTCTCGAGAACCCTAATGCAGAGGGATTGAGCCCAAACTGCTTCACCACGGGGCCACATCCTCAGCATTTTTTTTTTAGCTAGCTCAATTGCTGAGGCTGGCTTTGAACTTGCAATCCTCCAGCCTCAGCCTCCTCCAAGGCGAACTCACAGTCTCTCTCCATCTCTCCCTCTCTATTACTCCCTCTTCTCTCACTTTCCCTCCTTGGAGACCAGGGTAGTCAGGTGTGGGTCATGGCCACCAGTGGTGGGGATCCCGGGAATTTAGAAAGTGGTTTGAAACCTATCTATCAACAACATGGATTCAATCCAACAGGGACATCCAAGATGATTGAATTTGCCCTTCAGCAGAAATGTACCCATGACATCCTGTCTCCACAAGTTCCACACCCTGTGTTTCAGGTCAAGAGGAGCCCAGGAGAGTAGGAATTATCTTGCAAGCGGTCTCTGAAGCCTTTTCCCTCTGTGAGAGTCTGCAGCTATGGAGAAGCATTTTCCCCTGCTGTGTGAGGGAGGCCTGGGATTGTGGAGAATATGCTCCAGGGCCCCAGGCACTGCCAGCCGTTGAGGAAGCAGATGCTGGGCCCTGGCCTCTGCCTTTGTATCCCAGTCTGGGCTTCCTGTCTGGGGATCAGCAGGACTTCAACCGTGAAGCACTTTTACCACCCTGTGGGTTTCTCAGCTCTGACTGCCCCATCCACGGATCCGGATCGCACAGCACTTTGAGAAGAGGCCCAGAGCTGCCTGCCTGCCTGCCCTGGCCCAAAGCCTCAGACCCAGCAGGAGACACCGGCCCCACCAGGAGAGTTGGACGCCTCTAAGGAACCAGGAAGACCGGTGCCCAGGCTGCCCCATTGGACCAAGGGATCCCGCGATTGCCCACACTCTTTCCAGCATTTTGCTGTGCGGGTGCCAGGAGCCTCTGCCTGAGGTTTCCACTCCCCTGCACAGGCTTTACCTTGGAAGGCTCTGGACTCCAGGCTGCCTGCCTTTGGCGTGAGAGCACTGGCGTCTCCGTGAACATGCTGCAATGGATGATCCTCTGAGAAGAAACCCTGTTCAAATAGACAATTCTCAGATTAGCAGTCCAGGGAGAAGTTTATGGCTTGTTGGATTTTCGTGAAATTTTCTGTCCCTTGTATAATAAAATCACGAGAACCATCTTTTTCCACGAGTGTGCTTGATTTGGAGATGGGGAAATGAAAGGTGGGTTGGCTGGATGCCAGCATGGGCCCTGTGCAGGTGTCTTTCCTTGGCGGGAAAAGGGATGGATGCTGGGGTCCACACAGGGTTCTCCCCCTTGCCTGTTAATCCTGCCCAGTATCAATGCATGGTAAATGTTCATGACAAGAATTCTTCAGCTCATTTCACTTCTGTCATTGTTCTGGGGCCAAACATTCACAGGACTTCATCCCAGAGTTGTCTCAACTTTTGGACCCCTTCCCTCCATTCCCTATAGTGAACTGCAAAAGTCTTACTTTACACCTCTGACTCACCACAGGCAGGTGTGTTACTGTCTCAGATTCAAAAGGCATGTTTGCAGGAAAGGCAAAACACGCTAAGCAAAGTATGTTCCCCGAGAAACTGATGACCCAGATCAGTTGTAGATATGCGCATATGCCTTCAAGGAAGGCCTTCAATTTTCAGCTTTGGGTTTTCGAAACAATTGTATTCATTTTTTTTTTAAGAGTTGAACACTACAAACACAACCAGGAAGAACCAGATGTGAAGGACAGTCCCAAATTTAATACTTTATTTCCCACACAGCTTTAACGGCATCAATTGCAAAGTACGTTATTGAAAATTTTGGTGAAATATGAAATTTTGGTGCAATTGAAATATCCCTTGAATTCACACCCCGGCAGTCCTCTATAATCCAACTTGCAAACTGTCACTAATAGAATCAGGAGTAGAGGTCTGCCGTTTTTTCCCCGTTCCTCTTCAGCATTTTGAAAGAAGATTGAGAGTAGACAGCCACGCTCCTTCTAATATTCCACAGAATTCACTGATGAAACTGCTATGCCCCGAACTTTTACTTATTAGTGTTTCCTCCCACCCCCACCCCCCGCACCCCGCCCCCGCCCCGTGATGGACAGTTAACCCAGGTGGGGCCTCAGACAAATGCTCTCTACCACTCACGGTGTATCCCCAGCCTCACCTTGTGTTTGCTTCCTGATTTAATGACAATCAAGTGGTAGATTTGTTCAGGTGTTCTTGTTGATTCAGTGTTGGTAGCCCTCTTTATGTTAGCATTCATTCAACTTGATGGGATTGGGACATGCCAATGACTAAGACCCTTCTGGCGGTGTCTAGTAATCATGGGCATGTGGGATAGCAACTGAAGTGCAGGCCCTCCCTAAAGTTGGGCAGCATCATCCAATAGGATGGTGGCTTGCTTGGAATCAATGTTGAAAGAACAAGGAAGCAGCAGCAGATGCCAGTGCTTCTCTTCTTGATGGCTGCTGCCATCACTTGAGGATATCTGACTCTTGCTTCTTCACTCCTGCAAAGTGGACTGTGCCAGGGATTGTCCAGGGAGTTTCCAGAAGCCTGGGGTAGTAATGAATTCATCACTTTATTTATTTATTTATGTATTCATGTATTTGTTTGTCTATTTATTTGTTTGTTTATTTGTTTGTTTGTTTGTTTATTTGTTTGTTTGTTCATTTATTTATTGAATTATTTATTCACTCCACCAGGGTGTAATGGCGCTTTCCAATGGCCAACTTGATGAGATTAAGAGATGCAGAGGATCAAGGGGCTCATGGGTGTGTCAGTGAGGGTGTGCCTGGACAGGATTGGCATGTGGGATAGCCAATGGAAACAAAGACCCTCCCTAAGCATGGGCAGCACCATCCAATCAGATGATGGCTTGGATAGAATAAAAGTGGGAAGACCAAGCAAAGCAGCAGCAGATGCAAGCGGGATTCCTCTTGAACAGTTCCTGATCGCTGCTGTGATTGAATGTCGGACTCTTGCTTCTTCTCTCTCCCAAAGCAGGCTGTGCCAGCGATTCTCCAGAAGCCTTTGGCCTACTACCAGGGGAGCGCCCTGATCTCTCTTGTTCTGGGGATTTATCTGCTTGTTCTTCCAGCTCTCCAGCCTACAGACTGCCATTTTGGACTATCCAGCTTCTGGTGCGTAAGCCAACCCAGTGAGTCTCCTTTTCATCACCAAACTTCCTGTTGATTCTGTTCCTCTCGAGAACCCTAATGCAGAGGGATTGAGCCCAAACTGCTTCACCACGGGGCCACATCCTCAGCATTTTTTTTTTTAGCTAGCTCAATTGCTGAGGCTGGCTTTGAACTTGCAATCCTCAGCCTCAGCCTCCTCCAAGGCGAACTCACAGTCTCTCTCCATCTCTCCCTCTCTATTACTCCCTCTTCTCTCACTTTCCCTCCTTGGAGACCAGGGTAGTCAGGTGTGGGTCATGGCCACCAGTGGTGGGGATCCCGGGAATTTAGAAAGTGGTTTGAAACCTATCTATCAACAACATGGATTCAATCCAACAGGGACATCCAAGATGATTGAATTTGCCCTTCAGCAGAAATGTACCCATGACATCCTGTCTCCACAAGTTCCACACCCTGTGTTTCAGGTCAAGAGGAGCCCAGGAGAGTAGGAATTATCTTGCAAGCGGTCTCTGAAGCCTTTTCCCTCTGTGAGAGTCTGCAGCTATGGAGAAGCATTTTCCCTGCTGTGTGAGGGAGGCCTGGGATTGTGGAGAATATGCTCCAGGGCCCCAGGCACTGCCAGCCGTTGAGGAAGCAGATGCTGGGCCCTGGCCTCTGCCTTTGTATCCCAGTCTGGGCTTCCTGTCTGGGGATCAGCAGGACTTCAACCGTGAAGCACTTTTACCACCCTGTGGGTTTCTCAGCTCTGACTGCCCCATCCACGGATCCGGATCGCACAGCACTTTGAGAAGAGGCCCAGAGCTGCCTGCCTGCCTGCCCTGGCCCAAAGGCCTCAGACCCAGCAGGAGACACCGGCCCCACCAGGAGAGTTGGACGCCTCTAAGGAACCAGGAAGACCGGTGCCCAGGCTGCCCCATTGGACCAAGGGATCCCGCGATTGCCCACACTCTTTCCAGCATTTTGCTGTGCGGGTGCCAGGAGCCTCTGCCTGAGGTTTCCACTCCCATGCACAGGCTTTACCTTGGAAGGCTCTGGACTCCAGGCTGCCTGCCTTTGGCGTGAGAGCACTGGCGTCTCCGTGAACATGCTGCAATGGATGATCCTCTGAGAAGAAACCCTGTTCAAATAGACAATTCTCAGATTAGCAGTCCAGGGAGAAGTTTATGGCTTGTTGGATTTTCGTGAAATTTTCTGTCCCTTGTATAATAAAATCACGGAAACCATCTTTTTCCACGAGTGTGCTTGATTTGGAGATGGGGAAATGAAAGGTGGGTTGGCTGGATGCCAGCATGGGCCCTGTGCAGGTGTCTTTCCTTGGCGGGAAAAGGGATGGATGCTGGGGTCCACACAGGGTTCTCCCCCTTGCCTGTTAATCCTGCCCAGTATCAATGCATGGTAAATGTTCATGACAAGAATTCTTCAGCTCATTTCACTTCTGTCATTGTTCTGGGGCCAAACATTCACAGGACTTCATCCCAGAGTTGTCTCAACTTTTGGACCCCCTTCCCTCCATTCCCTATAGTGAACTGCAAAAGTCTTACTTTTACACCTCTGACTCACCACAGGCAGGTGTGTTACTGTCTCAGATTCAAAAGGCATGTTTGCAGGAAAGGCAAAACACGCTAAGCAAAGTATGTTCCCCGAGAAACTGATGACCCAGATCAGTTGTAGATATGCGCATATGCCTTCAAGGAAGGCCTTCAATTTTCAGCTTTGGGTTTTCGAAACAATTGTATTCATTTTTTTTTTAAGAGTTGAACACTACAAACACAACCAGGAAGAACCAGATGTGAAGGACAGTCCCAAATTTAATACTTTATTTCCCACACAGCTTTAACGGCATCAATTGCAAAGTACGTTATTGAAATTTTGGTGAAATATGAAATTTTGGTGCAATTGAAATATCCCTTGAATTCACACCCCGGCAGTCCTCTATAATCCAACTTGCAAACTGTCACTAATAGAATCAGGAGTAGAGGTCTGCCGTTTTTTCCCCGTTCCTCTTCAGCATTTTGAAAGAAGATTGAGAGTAGACAGCCACGCTCCTTCTAATATTCCACAGAATTCACTGATGAAACTGCTATGCCCCGAACTTTTACTTATTAGTGTTTCCTCCCACCCCCACCCCCGCACCCCGCCCCCGCCCCGTGATGGACAGTTAACCCAGGTGGGGCCTCAGACAAATGCTCTCTACCACTCACGTGTATCCCCAGCCTCACCTTGTGTTTGCTTCCTGATTTAATGACAATCAAGTGGTAGATTTGTTCAGGTGTTCTTGTTGATTCAGTGTTGGTAGCCCTCTTTACTGTTAGCATTCATTCAACTTGATGGGATTGGGACATGCCAATGACTAAGACCCTTCTGGCGGTGTCTAGTAATCATGGGCATGTGGGATAGCAACTGAAGTGCAGGCCCTCCCTAAAGTTGGGCAGCATCATCCAATAGGATGGTGGCTTGCTTGGAATCAATGTTGAAAGAACAAGGAAGCAGCAGCAGATGCCAGTGCTTCTCTTCTTGATGGCTGCTGCCATCACTTGAGGATATCTGACTCTTGCTTCTTCACTCCTGCAAAGTGGACTGTGCCAGGGATTGTCCAGGGAGTTTCCAGAAGCCTGGGGTAGTAATGAATTCATCACTTATTTATTTATTTATGTATTCATGTATTTGTTTGTCTATTTATTTGTTTGTTTATTTGTTTGTTTGTTTGTTTATTTGTTTGTTTGTTCATTTATTTATTGAATTATTTATTCACTCCACCAGGGTGTAATGGCGCTTTCCAATGGCCAACTTGATGAGATTAAGAGATGCAGAGGATCAAGGGGCTCATGGGTGTGTCAGTGAGGGTGTGCCTGGACAGGATTGGCATGTGGGATAGCCATGGAAACAAAGACCCTCCCTAAGCATGGGCAGCACCATCAATCAGATGATGGCTTGGATAGAATAGAAAGTGGGAAGACCTAGCAAAGCAGCAGCAGAGCAAGCGATTCCTCTTGAACAGTTCCTGATCGCTGCTGTGATTGAATGTCGGGGACTCTTGCTTCTTCTCTCTCCCAAAGCAGGCTGTGCCAGCGATTCTCCAGAAGCCTTTGGCCTACTACCAGGGGAGCGCCCTGATCTCTCTTGTTCTGGGGATTTATCTGCTTGTTCTTCCAGCTCTCCAGCCTACAGACTGCCATTTTGGACTATCCAGCTTCTGGTGCGTAAGCCAACCCAGTGAGTCTCCTTTTCATCACCAAACTTCCTGTTGATTCTGTTCCTCTCGAGAACCCTAATGCAGAGGGATTGAGCCCAAACTGCTTCACCACGGGGCCACATCCTCAGCATTTTTTTTTTAGCTAGCTCAATTGCTGAGGCTGGCTTTGAACTTGCAATCCTCCAGCCTCAGCCTCCTCCAAGGCGAACTCACAGTCTCTCTCCATCTCTCCCTCTCTATTACTCCCTCTTCTCTCACTTTCCCTCCTTGGAGACCAGGGTAGTCAGGTGTGGGTCATGGCCACCAGTGGTGGGGATCCCGGGAATTTAGAAAGTGGTTTGAAACCTATCTATCAACAACATGGATTCAATCCAACAGGGACATCCAAGATGATTGAATTTGCCCTTCAGCAGAAATGTACCCATGACATCCTGTCTCCACAAGTTCCACACCCTGTGTTTCAGGTCAAGAGGAGCCCAGGAGAGTAGGAATTATCTTGCAAGCGGTCTCTGAAGCCTTTTCCCTCTGTGAGAGTCTGCAGCTATGGAGAAGCATTTTCCCTGCTGTGTGAGGGAGGCCTGGGATTGTGGAGAATATGCTCCAGGGCCCCAGGCACTGCCAGCCGTTGAGGAAGCAGATGCTGGGCCCTGGCCTCTGCCTTTGTATCCCAGTCTGGGCTTCCTGTCTGGGGATCAGCAGGACTTCAACCGTGAAGCACTTTTACCACCCTGTGGGTTTCTCAGCTCTGACTGCCCCATCCACGGATCCGGATCGCACAGCACTTTGAGAAGAGGCCCAGAGCTGCCTGCCTGCCTGCCCTGGCCCAAAGCCTCAGACCCAGCAGGAGACACCGGCCCCACCAGGAGAGTTGGACGCCTCTAAGGAACCAGGAAGACCGGTGCCCAGGCTGCCCCATTGGACCAAGGGATCCCGCGATTGCCCACACTCTTTCCAGCATTTTGCTGTGCGGGTGCCAGGAGCCTCTGCCTGAGGTTTCCACTCCCATGCACAGGCTTTACCTTGGAAGGCTCTGGACTCCAGGCTGCCTGCCTTTGGCGTGAGAGCACTGGCGTCTCCGTGAACATGCTGCAATGGATGATCCTCTGAGAAGAAACCCTGTTCAAATAGACAATTCTCAGATTAGCAGTCCAGGGAGAAGTTTATGGCTTGTTGGATTTTCGTGAAATTTTCTGTCCCTTGTATAATAAAATCACGGAAACCATCTTTTTCCACGAGTGTGCTTGATTTGGAGATGGGGAAATGAAAGGTGGGTTGGCTGGATGCCAGCATGGGCCCTGTGCAGGTGTCTTTCCTTGGCGGGAAAAGGGATGGATGCTGGGGTCCACACAGGGTTCTCCCCCTTGCCTGTTAATCCTGCCCAGTATCAATGCATGGTAAATGTTCATGACAAGAATTCTTCAGCTCATTTCACTTCTGTCATTGTTCTGGGGCCAAACATTCACAGGACTTCATCCCAGAGTTGTCTCAACTTTTGGACCCCTTCCCTCCATTCCCTATAGTGAACTGCAAAAGTCTTACTTTTACACCTCTGACTCACCACAGGCAGGTGTGTTACTGTCTCAGATCAAAAGGCATGTTTGCAGGAAAGGCAAAACACGCTAAGCAAAGTATGTTCCCCGAGAAACTGATGACCCAGATCAGTTGTAGATATGCGCATATGCCTTCAAGGAAGGCCTTCAATTTTCAGCTTTGGGTTTTCGAAACAATTGTATTCATTTTTTTTTTAAGAGTTGAACACTACAAACACAACCAGGAAGAACCAGATGTGAAGGACAGTCCCAAATTTAATACTTTATTTCCCACACAGCTTTAACGGCATCAATTGCAAAGTACGTTATTGAAATTTTGGTGAAATATGAAATTTTGGTGCAATTGAAATATCCCTTGAATTCACACCCCGGCAGTCCTCTATAATCCAACTTGCAAACTGTCACTAATAGAATCAGGAGTAGAGGTCTGCCGTTTTTTCCCCGTTCCTCTTCAGCATTTTGAAAGAAGATTGAGAGTAGACAGCCACGCTCCTTCTAATATTCCACAGAATTCACTGATGAAACTGCTATGCCCCGAACTTTTACTTATTAGTGTTTCCTCCCACCCCCACCCCCGCACCCCGCCCCCGCCCCGTGATGGACAGTTAACCCAGGTGGGGCCTCAGACAAATGCTCTCTACCACTCACGTGTATCCCCAGCCTCACCTTGTGTTTGCTTCCTGATTTAATGACAATCAAGTGGTAGATTTGTTCAGGTGTTCTTGTTGATTCAGTGTTGGTAGCCCTCTTTACTGTTAGCATTCATTCAACTTGATGGGATTGGGACATGCCAATGACTAAGACCCTTCTGGCGGTGTCTAGTAATCATGGGCATGTGGGATAGCAACTGAAGTGCAGGCCCTCCCTAAAGTTGGGCAGCATCATCCAATAGGATGGTGGCTTGCTTGGAATCAATGTTGAAAGAACAAGGAAGCAGCAGCAGATGCCAGTGCTTCTCTTCTTGATGGCTGCTGCCATCACTTGAGGATATCTGACTCTTGCTTCTTCACTCCTGCAAAGTGGACTGTGCCAGGGATTGTCCAGGGAGTTTCCAGAAGCCTGGGGTAGTAATGAATTCATCACTTTATTTATTTATTTATGTATTCATGTATTTGTTTGTCTATTTATTTGTTTGTTTATTTGTTTGTTTGTTTGTTTATTTGTTTGTTTGTTCATTTATTTATTGAATTATTTATTCACTCCACCAGGGTGTAATGGCGCTTTCCAATGGCCAACTTGATGAGATTAAGAGATGCAGAGGATCAAGGGGCTCATGGGTGTGTCAGTGAGGGTGTGCCTGGACAGGATTGGCATGTGGGATAGCCAATGGAAACAAAGACCCTCCCTAAGCATGGGCAGCACCATCCAATCAGATGATGGCTTGGATAGAATAAAAGTGGGAAGACCAAGCAAAGCAGCAGCAGATGCAAGCGGATTCCTCTTGAACAGTTCCTGATCGCTGCTGTGATTGAATGTCGGACTCTTGCTTCTTCTCTCTCCCAAAGCAGGCTGTGCCAGCGATTCTCCAGAAGCCTTTGGCCTACTACCAGGGGAGCGCCCTGATCTCTCTTGTTCTGGGGATTTATCTGCTTGTTCTTCCAGCTCTCCAGCCTACAGACTGCCATTTTGGACTATCCAGCTTCTGGTGCGTAAGCCAACCCAGTGAGTCTCCTTTTCATCACCAAACTTCCTGTTGATTCTGTTCCTCTCGAGAACCCTAATGCAGAGGGATTGAGCCCAAACTGCTTCACCACGGGGCCACATCCTCAGCATTTTTTTTTTAGCTAGCTCAATTGCTGAGGCTGGCTTTGAACTTGCAATCCTCCAGCCTCAGCCTCCTCCAAGGCGAACTCACAGTCTCTCTCCATCTCTCCCTCTCTATTACTCCCTCTTCTCTCACTTTCCCTCCTTGGAGACCAGGGTAGTCAGGTGTGGGTCATGGCCACCAGTGGTGGGGATCCCGGGAATTTAGAAAGTGGTTTGAAACCTATCTATCAACAACATGGATTCAATCCAACAGGGACATCCAAGATGATTGAATTTGCCCTTCAGCAGAAATGTACCCATGACATCCTGTCTCCACAAGTTCCACACCCTGTGTTTCAGGTCAAGAGGAGCCCAGGAGAGTAGGAATTATCTTGCAAGCGGTCTCTGAAGCCTTTTCCCTCTGTGAGAGTCTGCAGCTATGGAGAAGCATTTTCCCTGCTGTGTGAGGGAGGCCTGGGATTGTGGAGAATATGCTCCAGGGCCCCAGGCACTGCCAGCCGTTGAGGAAGCAGATGCTGGGCCCTGGCCTCTGCCTTTGTATCCCAGTCTGGGCTTCCTGTCTGGGGATCAGCAGGACTTCAACCGTGAAGCACTTTTACCACCCTGTGGGTTTCTCAGCTCTGACTGCCCCATCCACGGATCCGGATCGCACAGCACTTTGAGAAGAGGCCCAGAGCTGCCTGCCTGCCTGCCCTGGCCCAAAGCCTCAGACCCAGCAGGAGACACCGGCCCCACCAGGAGAGTTGGACGCCTCTAAGGAACCAGGAAGACCGGTGCCCAGGCTGCCCCATTGGACCAAGGGATCCCGCGATTGCCCACACTCTTTCCAGCATTTTGCTGTGCGGGTGCCAGGAGCCTCTGCCTGAGGTTTCCACTCCCATGCACAGGCTTTACCTTGGAAGGCTCTGGACTCCAGGCTGCCTGCCTTTGGCGTGAGAGCACTGGCGTCTCCGTGAACATGCTGCAATGGATGATCCTCTGAGAAGAAACCCTGTTCAAATAGACAATTCTCAGATTAGCAGTCCAGGGAGAAGTTTATGGCTTGTTGGATTTTCGTGAAATTTTCTGTCCCTTGTATAATAAAATCACGGAAACCATCTTTTTCCACGAGTGTGCTTGATTTGGAGATGGGGAAATGAAAGGTGGGTTGGCTGGATGCCAGCATGGGCCCTGTGCAGGTGTCTTTCCTTGGCGGGAAAAGGGATGGATGCTGGGGTCCACACAGGGTTCTCCCCCTTGCCTGTTAATCCTGCCCAGTATCAATGCATGGTAAATGTTCATGACAAGAATTCTTCAGCTCATTTCACTTCTGTCATTGTTCTGGGGCCAAACATTCACAGGACTTCATCCCAGAGTTGTCTCAACTTTTGGACCCCTTCCCTCCATTCCCTATAGTGAACTGCAAAAGTCTTACTTTTACACCTCTGACTCACCACAGGCAGGTGTGTTACTGTCTCAGATTCAAAAGGCATGTTTGCAGGAAAGGCAAAACACGCTAAGCAAAGTATGTTCCCCGAGAAACTGATGACCCAGATCAGTTGTAGATATGCGCATATGCCTTCAAGGAAGGCCTTCAATTTTCAGCTTTGGGTTTTCGAAACAATTGTATTCATTTTTTTTTTAAGAGTTGAACACTACAAACACAACCAGGAAGAACCAGATGTGAAGGACAGTCCCAAATTTAATACTTTATTTCCCACACAGCTTTAACGGCATCAATTGCAAAGTACGTTATTGAAATTTTGGTGAAATATGAAATTTTGGTGCAATTGAAATATCCCTTGAATTCACACCCCGGCAGTCCTCTATAATCCAACTTGCAAACTGTCACTAATAGAATCAGGAGTAGAGGTCTGCCGTTTTTTCCCCCGTTCCTCTTCAGCATTTTGAAAGAAGATTGAGAGTAGACAGCCACGCTCCTTCTAATATTCCACAGAATTCACTGATGAAACTGCTATGCCCCGAACTTTTACTTATTAGTGTTTCCTCCCACCCCCACCCCCGCACCCCGCCCCCGCCCCGTGATGGACAGTTAACCCAGGTGGGGCCTCAGACAAATGCTCTCTACCACTCACGTGTATCCCCAGCCTCACCTTGTGTTTGCTTCCTGATTTAATGACAATCAAGTGGTAGATTTGTTCAGGTGTTCTTGTTGATTCAGTGTTGGTAGCCCTCTTTACTGTTAGCATTCATTCAACTTGATGGGATTGGGACATGCCAATGACTAAGACCCTTCTGGCGGTGTCTAGTAATCATGGGCATGTGGGATAGCAACTGAAGTGCAGGCCCTCCCTAAAGTTGGGCAGCATCATCCAATAGGATGGTGGCTTGCTTGGAATCAATGTTGAAAGAACAAGGAAGCAGCAGCAGATGCCAGTGCTTCTCTTCTTGATGGCTGCTGCCATCACTTGAGGATATCTGACTCTTGCTTCTTCACTCCTGCAAAGTGGACTGTGCCAGGGATTGTCCAGGGAGTTTCCAGAAGCCTGGGGTAGTAATGAATTCATCACTTTATTTATTTATTTATGTATTCATGTATTTGTTTGTCTATTTATTTGTTTGTTTATTTGTTTGTTTGTTTGTTTATTTGTTTGTTTGTTCATTTATTTATTGAATTATTTATTCACTCCACCAGGGTGTAATGGCGCTTTCCAATGGCCAACTTGATGAGATTAAGAGATGCAGAGGATCAAGGGGCTCATGGGTGTGTCAGTGAGGGTGTGCCTGGACAGGATTGGCATGTGGGATAGCCAATGGAAACAAAGACCCTCCCTAAGCATGGGCAGCACCATCCAATCAGATGATGGCTTGGATAGAATAAAAGTGGGAAGACCAAGCAAAGCAGCAGCAGATGCAAGCGGATTCCTCTTGAACAGTTCCTGATCGCTGCTGTGATTGAATGTCGGACTCTTGCTTCTTCTCTCTCCCAAAGCAGGCTGTGCCAGCGATTCTCCAGAAGCCTTTGGCCTACTACCAGGGGAGCGCCCTGATCTCTCTTGTTCTGGGGATTTATCTGCTTGTTCTTCCAGCTCTCCAGCCTACAGACTGCCATTTTGGACTATCCAGCTTCTGGTGCGTAAGCCAACCCAGTGAGTCTCCTTTTCATCACCAAACTTCCTGTTGATTCTGTTCCTCTCGAGAACCCTAATGCAGAGGGATTGAGCCCAAACTGCTTCACCACGGGGCCACATCCTCAGCATTTTTTTTTTAGCTAGCTCAATTGCTGAGGCTGGCTTTGAACTTGCAATCCTCCAGCCTCAGCCTCCTCCAAGGCGAACTCACAGTCTCTCTCCATCTCTCCCTCTCTATTACTCCCTCTTCTCTCACTTTCCCTCCTTGGAGACCAGGGTAGTCAGGTGTGGGTCATGGCCACCAGTGGTGGGGATCCCGGGAATTTAGAAAGTGGTTTGAAACCTATCTATCAACAACATGGATTCAATCCAACAGGGACATCCAAGATGATTGAATTTGCCCTTCAGCAGAAATGTACCCATGACATCCTGTCTCCACAAGTTCCACACCCTGTGTTTCAGGTCAAGAGGAGCCCAGGAGAGTAGGAATTATCTTGCAAGCGGTCTCTGAAGCCTTTTCCCTCTGTGAGAGTCTGCAGCTATGGAGAAGCATTTTCCCTGCTGTGTGAGGGAGGCCTGGGATTGTGGAGAATATGCTCCAGGGCCCCAGGCACTGCCAGCCGTTGAGGAAGCAGATGCTGGGCCCTGGCCTCTGCCTTTGTATCCCAGGCTGGGCTTCCT
>NW_027551838.1:0-72833 GCF_045843805.1 Urocitellus parryii
AATAGTCCATATTATTTCATTTGGGACATAATCTAAATGCTTGATATTTTTAAGCAAAATCTGATAATAGTTATATGCCGGTAGTAGAAAGGCCATCTATGGTAGGTAGGATGGTCCTTCACAGATATACATGTCTTAACCCCAGAACCTGTACATATTATGTTTCATGGAAAAGGAGGATTAGGATTGCTAATCCATTGATTTTAAAATAGGAGATTATCCTGGATTCTGCAGGTGGGCCCAATGTAATTTCAAGGGTCCTAAAAAAGTAGAATGCCGAATATGGAAGTGTCTGCTACTTGACTCCCCTTTGTTAGTTTTGAAAAATGGAGGAAGGGAGCCAGTAAAAAGCTGCAAAGGTGAGCAAACAGAATTTTTTTCCCCTGGAGCCCCCAGAAGGAACACAGTCCTGCCTCTGCCTTGATTTTTATTATGTTGTTCTAAGTTTGAGGTAAAATTCTATGTTATTTCTATGGGAGCACAGAAAGCTAATGGATCATCCAAATGTAATTAGCTTACTCTGTAGAACAAAACACCTGAAAGGAGTTTAAAAGCCTTAAAGAAATATTGATAAATATCCCTTGTTTAATTCACACTAGTGAATTTCAATGATTACACTTTGCTTCAAGCAAATTCAAATCTTAAAAGTAATAACAAATTTGAATTGACCAAAAAGAAAATCAAATTATAACCATTCAATGTACTGTCACTCTTTTAATTTGTTTCAGAACAAAGAAAATGTCAGAATTATATGGAGCTTTATCTGGTACAGGGGCACAAGAAACAGTTAACAACAGAAAATACTTCTACATTCTCAAAATACATTACTTACAAATATTTGCAAAATTCATTCTTATGGTTTTATATTTGAAATGACAGTTTACAGAGATGGAAAATTAAAATAGAGCTTTATTTATTACAAAGATAATAGTACATAATTTAGCCCTTACTAAAAGTGTTTAGTAAGAAAGTGGAGATGCTTTTATTACTAGGTAACTGTTACATGCGGTCTCTTTATTCTCTCCCGACTTCTGCTTCTTTCTCTGTGGGTCCCTTTGGTGTGCTTATCTCCGGGATGCTCCCTGTGCATTCTTTCTCCTCTGTATACACTGGTGCCATGGCTCCTGCTGTCATTTCCTCTGCTGCGCTCTTCACTGGGACTCTGCTGTGGCTGCTTCCTTATCTCCCTTTGCTTATAACTACCAGGACTTCGGCTTCGGCTTCTCCTACTCCTCTCATCCCTGCTACAGCTTCTGCTGCTCCCCTCTTTTTTTTTCTGATCCTCTCTTCTCTGGGCTGTGGTGGTGGCTTTTGGACCTGTGGCTATCAGGATAGCTCTGTTTGCTATTCTCTCCGGAACTCTCTTTTTTTAAAGACCTAGACTTTTCCTTGACTTTTTCCTTGTTACTATGACTATTAGAAAGTTTTTCATGAAGTTTTCTCTTCTTAGACTTGTCTTCTTCAGAATCACTGTTATTTCCTGAACATTTGTGTTTCTTTCTTTTCTTCTTTTCTTTGTCACTCTCACTACTGCTTTCTGAAGCTGTACTGGAGGAAGAGGAGGAGCAGGAGGAAGAGGAAGAGGAGGAGGATTTGCTTTTATGTTTTTTGTGTTTACTTCTGTTCTTCTGTAACTTTTTCTTTTTTCTATCTTTTTTCTTTTTTTTTCTTTTCAAGTCTGTCCAATTTCCTGTAATTGGGGAAAAAATAGTAGCAAACTAAAAAGTAGCCATTTCACCAACTATAAAATTGTTAATGGATAATATGCTTTCTTAGAAGCTACTAAAAAATGGTATCCATATATAAACAACTTATTTTATTCAACGGCAAATCATTTTTTTTCTTTTAAATTGTTCAAGGCATGTTTACATTATATTTAAGTAAATAAATGTATTAAGTCAATTCTCTGATTGTACTTCATCAATGGAAATGACTATTAAATTCTTACTGGGTTAGAATTTGAAATTATTTAGTACTCTAAAGGTATAGTAATTCTGATCTAAAGAAAGCCTGTGAGGGATGGGACTGTGGCTCAGTGGCAAAGTGCTGGCCTCGCATGTATGAGGTACTGGGTTTGATCCTCAGCACCACATAAAAATAAATACATAAAAGTATTGTGTCTATCTACAATTAAAAAAAAAAGAGAGAAATATCTATATATATCTGAAAGCCTGTGAATGGTGTACACATTAGTTGAACCTGTTGAAACTTTCTGTGTATTAAAGTATGAAAATATTAATATTACATTATCAGTATTCAAGAATATTAATATTACATTATCAATATTCAAGAATATATTCTCCAAAAATTCCAAATAAAAATACACTTTAAAAATTGATACCCTTAGGGCTGGGGTTGTGGCTCAGTGGTAGAAAGCGTGCCTAGCATGTCTGAGGCACTGGGTTTTATTCTCAGCACCACATATAAATAAAATAACATAAAGGTCCATTGACAACTAAAAAAAAAAAATAAGATACCCTTAGCTGTGCAAGGTGGTGCATGCCTGTAATCTTAGCTACTTGGGAAGCTGAGGCAGGAGGATGGCAAGTTCAAGACCAGCCCTAGCAACTTAGTGAGGCTCAAAACCCTGTCTCCAAATAATAAACAAAAAGGACTGGGGATGTAATTCAGTGGTAAACCACTCCTGAGTTCCATCACCAGTACCACAAAAATAAATAAAAATTGATGACCTTTCTAGGTTTATGTAACAAAACAATCACATACTACTTTTCAACAACTGTTCAGTTTTATAAATAATTAGAGCAATTCCATCAGGGCATTGAGAATTTCTAAAGACGAATATGCAGTCTCAGAAGAGTAACTTCTTGTTTATATGGTATGTTTGAGTTTCTCTGAGGTAAGTGTCTTCACTGGCTTTTCTCAGCCATTCTTAAAACTCTACTTCCTGAGAACATCATGAGCTCCCTCTATTGGACTCAGCAGATATTTCTTAGATTTATTAATCCAAAGGTAGTCTAATATAAAGTTTACATGTACCTTAAACATTCTTTCAGCATTTCTCAAAAATTTACAAGATGTAGAAAGAAAACAAAGACACATGGGCAAAAACATTTTCTTTCTTCCTTTTTTTGGTACCCGGAATTGAACTCAGGGGCACTCAACCAGTCAGCCACACCCCCAGCCCTATTTTGTATTTTATTTAGTGACAGGGTCTTACTGGGTTGCTTAGCAAGCCTCCCTTTTGCTGAGGCTAGCTTTGAACTCGGGATCATCTTGCCTCAGTCTCCTGAGCTGCTGGGATTACAGGCGTGTGCCACCACTCCCAGCACCAAAAATAGTTTCTAAGAAAAACTGTGCAAAGATACACACAAATCTATTCTGAAAAGTAAAACCTACAAATAAGTCAATTTTCAAATTAAATATACTGAAAAGTGCAATAGTTTGTGGTATTATCCAAGTACACAATCTTATATTATTGAAAAAAAAAAGACAACAGAATTGTATTACTTTGGCTGAAGAATAAATCAACACGATGCATATTAAATAGCTTCAAGAGCTCTTAGTGTGGCTGGGGGTGTAGCTTAGTGGTAGCACACTTGCCTTGTAGTGCATGAGGCCCTGCTTCAGATCTCCAGCACCACAAACATGCACACATAAAATCTATTAAATATATACTTTTCCAATTACCTGAGAAGTTTTTCTTTTTGTTTGGTTGTGAGTGACTTTAAGAATTCCACTTCTGGATCCTCTTCACCCTCACTTGCAACATACTCCTGAGTCAACAAAGACATCAAATTGCTAAATTTTCAGACAAGTAGTTATCAGGAAAGAAAACATAAACAAGATTTTTTTTAATAGGGACATACTATAGATGAATATGGTATTTTGGACTAGGAACTGCAAATGGAATTTTTTCTTTTTCTTCTTTTTGGTACCAGGGATTGAACTTAGGGATGCTCAACCACTGAGCCACAACCCCAGCCCTATTTTTTGTATTTTATTTAGAAACAGGGTCTCACTGAGTTGTAAGTGCCTTGCCTTTGCTGAGGCTGGCTTTGAACTCGTGATCCTCCTGTCTCAGCCTTGTGAGCCGTTGAGATTACAGATATATCTTACTGTACCTGGCTGCAAATGGAATTTTAAAAATTTCTTTGTAGTCTACCTGTTACAGTGGATCATAAGATGTTAGTACAACTGCCTTGCTAACATTAGAAAACTTTATCAGGAAGAAAAGAAAAAATGAACACAGAAACAATCTTTAGATTTCTTGAATTTCAGCATTTTCCTATTTAAATATTTTATCTTTAAAATAATTTAATGAAATTTAAAAAACAAGAAGATCATGAGAGGCTGGGAGTGCAGCTCACTGGTAGGGCACTTGTTTAGCATGTAGCTAATTACCAACACTGTAAAAAAAAAAAAAAAGATCATGAATCTTATAGGAAGGTCAAAATATCCACAGATATCCATAATTTTAGCCTTTATAATATTAGTTGTATGTTATCGAATACATACTAATACAACCCTTCAAACTCAACTATTTTCTAACTTTAATAAATTAAAAAAGTTTAAAATATTTTCTGTAATTTTTAGGAGTTTGCCTATATATTTCTTACCATTAGTTCAATTTAATGTCATGTCAGGGGTGAGTTGGCAGGAAGGGAAAAACAATCTTAACACTCATTCGGTTATTTTATCCATATAAACACAGAGGAGCCGTTTCATTTATTAAAATATATGTTTATAAACAATTTCTCATTTAGGTTAAAATAATAAAGAGGCAAAATCAAAATACATTTTAGGAATTTTCTTTGCTCTATGTGACTTTCCTATGGATATATGCACATTGGAAACATTAAGTAGCAATTCACAAGCAATCACATTTAGATTTATAGACATTTTCAGCTTACTGATAAAAAGATCATTACCTGTGATGGATCATTTGCGGTCAAGTTTCTCCCCAGTACATTTCGTTTCAGTGCAAACCCACTGTTTCTCATCTCCGCTATTAGCTCCGAGGGGTGCATCGATGGCCCTGTTCACAAAAATCACAGTTTGAATGTATCATTTATATCTCTCTACCTTTTTCGGACTCCACAGTAGGAATGCAGTTGAAGCTTTGTTAAGTAAAATCACAGCTAAATCAACTCAATAATCTTCTGCTGAGCAAATAATCAGATATGATTTTCTAAAACAGCAGTCTGGAGATTCAGAATAGAAAATAATTGCATTTTTCTTTACGTGCAAGGGGATTCTCTTATGCAACTTTGTCATATTGAAAAAGATATATTTACATATTGTTTGGTTGGAAGTTTTTAGTATAAGATCAAAACAAAATGACAAACTACAATTAAACTTTTAATAGTTACTCTCTCAGTAAGAATTCACTTAAAAGAGATATTTTTACAGGTACATACACAATTTATTATCCTACTTTCCAAAAGAAAATTCCTTACCCCTGCTTATCAAACACCAATATTGAATACAATGCTGTGGGGTTGATATTATCAACAGTCTTGCCTCCATGTCTACTGAGTAACGACTAGGCTCTTTAATCTCGCTTATAAAATATGCCCAGATTTTGAAATTTCTAGTTATTAGATTTGGGTTGATAAAAGCAATTTTAGGATAGGTATAGGTGTGCATATTTTATATTTTTCATAAGCTACTGTTTGCAAAATCCCAAACTGAAAAGTGAGTTTCTTTTTGGTCCTGTGATACGGACTAACAGAATATACATTATAAAAAAAAGTTGAAAGGTCTGTCCTATTCCCTTAAAATAAGGCTATGTAAAGCAGAAGAGATTCTTCACTCTTAATTTTCTTTTTCTTTTAAATATTTTTAGTTGTAGATGGATACAATGCCTTTATTTTACTCATTTATTTTTATGTGGTGCTGAGGATCGAACCCAGTGCCTCACACGTGCTAGGCAAGCCCTCTACCACTGAGCCACAACCCCAGCTCCTTCTTTTCTATATTCCTGTTCCATTTTATTTTCCCTGTAGCTAAGAAACTGACAACATTTCATGGTAACTACACCCAAATTTCTGTACATTAGCTTAAATGAACTACCCTGGGCCACATGTCTGTAATACAAGGAAGACTGAGACAGTTACTGAAGACAAGGACTTCATAACAAATGGTAGGAGACAGAGAAACATTCAGAAACAGATTCTCTAGTTTGTTGATTAAAAATTTTGTCTATTTTTTTCCCTTTTCTCTTCTTTATTGGTCTTTTACCACTTATTTATCATTAATATGGTAACTATCTGTTACCATGGAAAACAAAAGGCAATCAAGGGGCTGGGGATGTGGCTCAAGCGCTCGCCTGGCATGCATGAGGCCCGCGTTGATCCTCAACACCACATACAAAGATGTTGTGTCCGCCGAAAACTAAAAAATAAATATTAAAAAATCCTCTCTTTCTCTCTCTCTTTAAAAAGAAGAAAAAAAGAACTTAAAACAAACAAACAAAAAAAACAAAAGGCAATCAATCCAAATCTGTTCATTTGTCAATAGCAGCTTTGGTAAAACTGGGTGGAAAAGGGTACTGCTCTCTAGGCTTTACCATTCTAGTCATGTTATCAAGAAAAACTGAATGGCTACTCTAGCTGTGAAGGAGAGAATAGGGAGGAAACTGCCTATCATTGACATATGGGGAGAGTTCATATTTAATTCCTATGGATTACTTTAATGACCCTTTAAAATTACAAAATGGTTGCATATATTGACAATAAAATTTTAAATAAAAATCAAATTTCAGGGGCTGGGGTTTTAGCTCAGTGGTAGAGTGCTTACCTACTACATGTGAGACACTGGGTTTGATCCTCAGTACCACATAAAAATAAGTAAATACGCTGGGGCATGTAATCCCAGTGGCTCAGGAGGCTGAGACAGGAGGACCACAAGTACAAAGCCAGCCTCAGCCAGTGGTTAAGTGCCCCTGGGTTCAATTCCTGGTACCTCCCTCCCCCCACCAAAAAAAGTAAATAAAATAAGGGTATTGTGTCCATCTACAACTAAAAATTTAAAAAATTCAAAATTTAAGTATTAGTTACTAGTTGTCTGTAAATGGCATAAAAGTGCTCATACAATTAATGGCTTCACATGAATGAATAACAGCTCCATGTACTTCAGTGGTAGATGCTTACCTAGTGTATCTGCAAAGACGGGGGTTTGAGCCACAGCACAGCAAAAACCAAAAACCCCAAACCCCGAACCCAAAACAATTGAATTGGTGGGATTCTCAAATTTCACATGTAGGAACATACTTTTAGAAAGTAGAAAATGTGTCCTCTGAACTGTCAAAAATACAATTCCCTGTTAACTTTATTATATGTCATATAAATTCAGAAAGCAAATATGCTAAGAATTAAGATAAAAACCACTCTAGTAAAGGGCCAAAGAGCTTGGCCATTAGGATGAGAGGTTACCACTAATTTCATTAGTTTTCATCACAAGATGGATAATTTTAATGTTTTAGAAAGCATGCATTTTTTACAGTACTTCCAACTACTTCAAGAAAATGTTCTCTTTTATCAATGCGACAGATTATACAGATTACACAACTATTACTCTTATGGCATTTATATTTCTTAAAACCCCAACCGAACTTTGTGCAGTACAAAAACAGCATACATTACTACTTTGTAAATAGTGTTTAGTGAAGTGCCTGACAAACAGTACTCAATTAATAGTAACAATTCATTTTTACCAGTAGCTATATAATCTTTATGATTATTTTATAACAGTCTATAATTCTTAAAAATTGTTCTTAGTAGTAACATTTTTCAAATCTAGTCTTATTCACCTTTATTTTTTGGGTACTGGGGATTTATTTAGTTGGTTTTGTGTGTGTGTGTGTGTGTGTGTGTATGTGTAGTGCTGGGGATCAAACCCAGTACCTCATGTGTGCTAGGCAAGCACTCTTCCACTGAGCCACAACCCCAGCCCAGTATTGGGGATTGAACCCAGTGGTTATTAACCACTGAGACACATTCCTAGCACATTTTACTTTTTATTTTGAGGCAAGATCTTGCTGAGTTGCTTAGGGGTCTCATTAGGTTGCTGAGGCTGTTCTCAACCTTGTGATCTACCTGCTTCAGCCTCCGGAGTCACTGGAACTACAGGAGTGCGCCACCATGCCTGGCTTATTTTTGTACTTAAATCTCCTAGCATCAAAAGTTCTAGGTTTAAGTCTCTGTGTTTAGAAGATGTGACAAGTCAAGTTTAATTAAGATATATTTAGCAAGACATCTTTATACTTTCATGTCACTATGGCAGTGGCTATGTAGAGTTATATTGACAGAAATGACACTAGGCTGAGAACTCAAAATTCATTGATAATACAGATATGCTAATAAAATAGATTATGCAAATGTTCAAATACAAAAAATAACTACATTTTTAATGTATGATATCTTAATTTAAATTACAAATGGAGTTGGGTCTCAGGAATATTTAGTTAACTCTTAAATTTACTATGGCAGAATAATTCTAGAGATTTCAATAAAACGTAGACTTGCAAGGGCTTTCTACATCATTCAGCCACACTGGGTTAGGCCTCTATAGCATAAAAAACAATTTCTGATTTAGGAAGCAAGTCCATTGAAGGAATTAATCTCAATATTAATTTATTCTGCAAACTTTTCTTATTGTAATATGGCAATACTGTAAAGTGTCAAAGTACCAGTGCTATGGTGTTCAGTTCTATATACTAATTAGACGTGGACTATGTTCTCCCAGGAAAAATACCATGCAATCAGTAACTCAGGAAAGAAAAAATTCTCAGAAGGTAAATTAAGCTGCACAAAGTATGTTTGTAAGAGGCTGAATCTACTCATTAAGGACATTTATTTTAGCCAGGCTCACTAGTACATACCAGTAATCCCAGCTATTTGAGAGGTCAAGGCAAGAAGATCACAAGTTTGAGAGCTGTGTGGGCAATTTAGCGAGACCTTGTCTGAGGAGGTGGGGTGTATATGGGGATGTAGCTCAGTGTTAGAGTATGTTTGAGGCCCTTGGCTCAATTCCCCGGGTTCGATCCTAAGCACCACATAAAAATAAAATAAAGATATTGTGTCCACCTAAAGCTAAAAAATAAATATTTTAAAAAATATATAAAACTGAACAAAAGCAATGAGCAATAGAAGGTCAAAAATGTTCTGTAGTAAAATAGGTATTTTATCCCAGATAAATATACAAAGCCAAAGGTCTGGCTATGAGGAAAGGCCACAAATCTGACTCCTCCACAATTAGAAGACAGCAGTCCCAGGTGAATGCCACAAATGGTACAAGGTGGAGACTAAGGTGGAAGACAAGACAGACCCTTGTTGTGTTCCGCTGCCAGAGTTAGGTCCATCTACTATTCCCACTGTCAGATGTATCTTCCATTCTGAGTTCATTATTCTTTTTAAATGAAGTATTGTCTAAAAATTTAATGGTATAAGAGAAAATAGGACGAATTGTAGGTTGAGTAAGGCTTCATTATAAATGCCTTTTTATCCTTCCCCCAAATTTTACATGTTAATTTATAGGGATGTTGTTTGCTAAACTAAACTGCTATTCTGAAAGTGAATACAGTTTTGCTCACTTTTACTGTGGTGATCTATATTTTTCCCTTTCCAATATATGTGTGTGTTCAGTGGTGTTGGGGATTGATCCCAGGGATTTTGTGTGCTAGGCAAGCAATCTTTTTCTAAACTATATCCCTAGCCCAACTATGTCTTTTAAATTTAATTTTATGGTACAGAATGTTTCAAACCTATGTAACATAGCTTCAAGCATTTACTATTTTACCATTCTTGTTTCATCTATTACATCCAAATTTCTTTTCTGGAAAAGTATTTTAAGCAAAATCTCAGATATCACTTTGGTATGAATCAGTAAGGACAATTTCTTAACATTGCATTATTTTTATTATACCTATCAATATTGATAATTTAAAAAACCATCTAATATCCAGTTTATATTTAAATTTCTCCAATTGTATCTAGTTTTCTAATCTTAAAAAATTTACCCGCTCCTTCCCTTCACCCTGCTATTCATTTGTTGAAGAAACCAGGTAATCTGTCCTGTTAAATATCCCACATTATGGAGGGTGATACTGTTGAACATGTTCTTCTAGCTCCTTAATTTTCTGTAAATTGGTAGTTGGATCTACAGGTTTATTATTACATTATTACCTTTGGAATAATATATAGAAAATTTTCCAAAAAGTTTGTATTCCAGAAAATGATAGCCCCAAAATATATCTCCAATTAAGCAAATCAGGCTAGTAAGACTTCTACTTAGTATGTTCTGTAACCCCTTTTACCATGTATTTACTGCGGCCTTAGTTGAACAGCAGCATAAACTTGAAAATGTGTATTTTAAAATAACACTCCTTGGCTGGTGGTGCTGCATGCCCCATAACTTTAGCTACTCAGGAGGCCCAGGTAGGAAGATCACAAGTTCAAGGCCATCCTGAGCAACCTGGAGACACTGCTGGAGAGACACTGCCTCAAAATAAAAAAAATAAAGAGAGCTGAGGATAAAGTTGGGTGGTAGAGTAACCTAGGATTTAATCTCCAAGAATGTATAAGTAAATAAATAAATAAGATCAATAACCCCCCTGCACTGGGGATGCAGCTTAGTGGTAGAGCTTTTGACTGACAATTCTGAAGCCTTGTGTTCGACCCCTAGTAACACTAGAAACAAACAAGCAAGCCAAACCACCACTACCAACAAAACCCCCCAAACACCCAGTGGTTGGTTGGGAGTATACAGCTCAGTGGCAGAGCATCTGCTTAGCATGCACGAGACTGTGGGTTCAATCCCCAGAATGAATACAAATAAGTAAATCATCATATATTATCACAAATAAAAGAAAACATGACTATCATTTCCATGAAAGCATAATCTTCTGTCCTTTTTTCTTTCCTAAGGTTAAACTGACTATGACACTTAGAAACACTATTTATAGTACATTATTAAGAGGGAGATCTAGGTCTTGTGGGAATTATTGAGAATTACCTCACACTTATATTACTGTAACCATTTTGCTTTTAAGAAAGCTTATAGAAAGTTGTCTTTTAAAAAAGACTAAAAAAGGGGCACAGTAGGAACATGCAGCATAATTCCCAGGGAAAAAAGTGAACAAAGCTATTAATAAAGTGTGTGGGTGATTTTTATTTATATAGATGAGAATGTTTTATGTATGATTTTCTAAAGGTTATGCAAGAACCAATTGTACTGAATTGTAATAAAACTGCTCCATACTGGGAATTTTCCTGACACACTGCCAGTTCATCTTTGAGGAGGCTGGAAACAATAGGATTTCTTATTGCCCTCATCCCAAGTTCATACTGAAGACAACTAACTGATCTCTATTAAAACACACAATATAAAGGAAAATCAAACATTTCATTTTAGTCCATGTGTCTAAAAAATACACAAAGGCAAAAAAATATCAAACTGTCCTTATTATATGCTAGTAAAAATTACTATTTATTAAAATCAACCTTGATTTACAGAATCAGTATGAAGATATTTGACACATATTTCATTATATCTTTATAACTTGTTTTCAACTTAATTTATATGCAAATATTACAGTGGTGATACAACCAGCAATAATAAAGTTAATCATGGTGGCGCAGGCCTGTAATCCCAATGAGTCAGGAAGTTGAGGCAGGAAGATCACAAATTCCAGGCAAGCATCAGCAACTTAGTTAGCAAGGCCCTAAGCAACACAGTGAAACCCTGTCTCAAAATAAAAAGGGCTGGGTATGTAGCTCAGTGGTAAAGTGCCCCTGGGTTAAATCCCTAGTGCCAAAACAAAAAACCAAAAACTAAACCAAATAAAAAACCAGGTATGACTAATAGATGGGATTAGAAATTCATGATTAGAGGAGGCAGACCAGAAAGGGACAGATAGGAATTTTCTAGGGTGATGGTAATGCTCCTTATCTTGTCAGGTATGTTTGTTACCAGGTGTGTACATTTGCCAAACTTAAACCCTATACTTAAGACTAGTGTATTTTATTAAAAAAAAAAAAAGTTACACATGATCTTTTCAGTCACTAGTAATTACTGAGTGACCATGATACTATAGACTCTGGCTATACCCATATATATTTTGTATGTATATAACTGAGGAGAGCCCTGTATAGGGAATTTGAACTTATGTATCCCTAGTATATAACACAGAAAATTCTTTTTTTTAAATTTGTGTGTTAGTGAGGGCTTGTTATTTCATCTTACTAGAACTTCTCAAGAACTTGGATTTTACCTTTAAACTTATAATATTTTGGGGAAAATTAGTTCATAAGTAAAACAAATTATAATTTCTATTATAAAATATAATCAGAGGAAGCCGGCACATGCCTATAATCCCAGTGGCTAGGGAGGCTGAGACAGGAGGATTGAGAGTTCAAAGCCAGCCTCAGCAAAAGGGAGGTGCTAAGCAACTCAGTGTGACTTTGTCTCTAAATAAAATACAAAAATGGGCTGTGGATTTGGCTCAGTGGTCGAGTATCCCTGAGTTCAATCCCTGGTACCCCTAATATATACTCATATATGCATATATATATATATATTAAGAGGAGATGATCAACAATGATGTTTATTAGCAAAGCCTTTCTATTCACCAACTATACTATTATTTACTAAGTATGTACATTGTTTAAGGCAATGGGGATACAAAAATAAATAAGACACAGGCCCTATCTCAGAAAAACTTAAGATTTTTCAGGAATAAAATAGAATTTGAGTTAGATTTTCAAATTCTCATAGAATTTAGAAAAGGTAAAAAGCAAAGCATTTGGAACATGATGAAGGTTAATATTAAGTTTATTATGTTTGATTTGGGTAGAAGAATTAGTTTTACTAGGTGTACTGAATTCCATTCATTCTCCTTTTCCTTCCTGGGTAATCTCAAACTAATTTCTATTACTTGAGGCTGGAAGACCTTGAAAGGATGCAATGATGTTAATAGGAAGAAATATGTAAGAGAGAATTATGATTGTTATCTGAGAATCATAATACCCCTTTGAGAATGTGGGAGTTGTAGCCTCCTCTAATCCCACACACACCTTTAACACAGAACAGAGTCATTTAGAACAGGACTGTAATTAATTTGTTCACATCAATAGAATTTCAAGGAACAGACACTTTAACAAATTTAATCACTAACTTATAATAATATATACAAATAGTCTGAAATAACTTAACCACTGGTGTCACTTAAAATTTAAAGTACTAGTAAAGAGTATCATTTTGACTTCTGCCACAATATGACTTGACAAGTTTTACTAGATAAACTTCTCTTTTTATTTGGTACCAGGGATTGAACCCAGGGGCAATTAACCACTGAGCCACACCCCAGACTTTTTTAATATTTTGAGACAGGGTTTTGCTAAGTTGCTGAGGGCCTTGCCAAGTTGCTGAGGCTGGCTTTGAATTTACAATCCTCCTTCTTCAGCCTCCTGAGCCACTGGGATTATAGGTGTGCACCATTGTACCCAGCCTAGATAATCTCTTTAATAGGTCCACATTTTTTTTTCAACGACTACCTAGCTTCTTCTTGCATAAAATATTTAACAACATAAAATCATCTACATATAAAGGAAAAAATTAAATCAACCACAATCAAGTATAAGCACTTGTGATCAACTTTATAAAGGAGAGAATTGGTGCTTAACTTCTTTATTTTTAAGTCAATTTTTTGGTAGTTGTAATATCTGTCTGTTATGGTCTGAATATAGTTTGACCCCACCAATACACATGTTGAGCCTTGGTTCCCAGTGTTATGGTGTTGAGAGGTAGTGGGACCTTTAAGAAGTGTTTAGTCTCTGAGGGATCAACGCTCATAAAGGGATTAATGCTATCTAGTGTGAGGAAGGAAGGGAAGGAAGGAGGGACAGAATCGAGGTTGCTTCCACAGTTTAGCAATTGTGAATAGTTGTTAAACTATGGAAGCAACCTCGATGCCCTTCAACAGATGAATAGATAAAGAAGGTATCTATTTTTCAAATGGAATGATGGTACATATACACAACACACTGAAGTGGTTGCGTCACTTTTTAAATCTTTAGGGTATAGGTTGAGTTCATGCACAACCAGAAAAGTGAAAATTTCTGCTCCATTTGTGTACAATGAATTGAAGAACTTTCTACTGTCAGGTATAACTGATTAGAACTAATAAATGAATAAAAAGAAAGAAAAAACCCCACCAATGTAGAATTCAGTATCACTGAAATTATTGTTCAAAAGTATAAAAACAAAGACCTTCTTTAAAATATAAAATAAACAGACAAACAAGGAATTTGCTGTCAGTACACCTGTCTTTAAGTTTTTCAGAGAGAAACAAAATAACCTAGGTCAGAAACTCAGGTCTACATAAGGAAGAGTGTTCAAGAAAGAATAAATGAAGGTCAAATAAAATCAATCAGATCTTTTATTTTTCAATTTTTTTCTTTATTTGCAGTGCTGGGAATCAATTCATGGCCTTGTGCATACTAGGTAAGTGTTCTACCATTGAGGTATATTCCCAACCCATTTTTCATATTCTTAACTGATCCAAAGGATAACTGCTGATTCAAAATAAAGATAGCAAAAATAAATAATTATAGCTTATGAGTAAATGAAATTATAACAGCAATGTTTAAGGGATAGGAAGGAAGAACTCTATTATATAACAGGAACTAGGTACTTTGTTAAAAGGCACCTGCACTATTCAGGAAGTTGTAGAGTGTTCTTTGAAAGTAGACTTAGTTATACGTGTATATTGCAAAGTCTGAGATGACCAATTTAAAAAAAATATCAAGAAATAGTATAATTGAAATGTTGAGAAAACGTGAAATCATATAAAATACTCATTTAAAACCAGATGAAGCAGAAAAAGAACAAAAATGAAACGATGAATGAGGGCAATGAATAGAAAACAATTACAAAAAACAAAAGCTAGGGGCTGGGGTTGTGGCTCAGAGGTAGAGTGCTCACCTAGCATGTGTGAGGCACTAGGTTCAATCCTCAGCACCACATAAAGTAAAATAAAGATACTGTGTCCACCTATAACTAAAAAATAAATGTTAAAAAAATGAAAGCTATTAAGTATACCAATCATCACTTTTATATAAAGAATCTTAACATACCAACTAAGAGACTATAAGAAAAAAAAAAAAGACCCAACTGTATGATATTCAAAAGAAATCTACTTTAAACATAAAGGCACAGGAGCTGGGGGATGCACACTTATAATCCCAGCAACTCGGGAGGCAAAGGCAGAAAGATCTTAAGGACAAGGCCAGCTTAGTGAGACCCTATCTCAAAAAAGAACTGGGGATGTAGTTCAGTGGTTAAGTACCCGTGGGCCCAACCCCCAGTACTGAAAAAAAAAAAAAGACACAAATTAAAAGTAAAAGAATGGGGGATGGGGTTAGTTCAGTAATAGTGCTTGCCTAGCATGTGGTAGCCTCTGAGTTCGATCCTTAGCACCACAAAAAACAAAAATAAAAACAAAGCAAAAGAGTGCATGAATGGAGAAAGATATACCCCAGGCTAACAATAACCAAATAAAGATGGAGCATATATATTAATTTTATTGAATCCAGGAGAACTCTACCACTGCGTTAAAACCACTGAGCCACCCTTTTTATTCTTTAAATCTGTGACTGGGGGTTGCTAAGTTGCTCTGGTTGTTAAGTATGATTGCCTCATATTTGTAATCCTCCTGTCTCAGCTTTTTGAGTAGCTGGGATTACAAGCATGCACCACTGTACCTGGCGCCATATTAATTTTAGACAAACAGATTTCAGAGCAAGGACAAATACCAAGGCTAAATAGAGTATTACATAACGGTCAAAGGGTCAATTTTCCAAAAAGACCCAAATATGTGTATGTGCCTAACAGAGCATCAAAATGTGTAAAGCAAAAACTGATGAGTATCTTTAGAAACAGGCAACTCCACTATTATAGCTGGAGACTTCCCATCCCTCTATCAATAACTGACAGATACAACAGGTGAAAAATCAGAATATATTGAACTGATCCATCAACTGGATCTAGTTGACATTTTTTTCCTAATTGACATTTATAGAATACTTCATTCACCTAGCAACAGCAGAAAAATATATATTTTCTCACATTCATATAGAACATTTACCAAATAGACCACATCTGGGCCATATAACACAACTTAATAAAAGTAAAAGAAAAACCTAAAATATTTTGAGATTAAATAACAGAGCTCTAAACACATATATCAAAGAAGTCTCAGGAAAAAGTAAAAAATATTTTCAACTAAGAATAGACAATACAACTGCTGTATAACAATTTTGGGCTGGTCTTTGTCCCCAGTTCTTTTTTTTAAAGTAGTAGGGATTGAACATAGGGGTGCTTAACCACTGAGCCACATCCCCAACACATTTTATTTTTTGAGACAGGGCTTTAATAAATTGCTGAGGCTGGCTTTGAACTTGTGATCCTCATGCCGCAGCTTCCTGAATGGCTGGGCTGGTCCCCATGCCTAGCCTTTGTCCCCAGTTCTGAGGGAACCTCAACTCTTGACATTTCCTGAGTAATAAGAGTATCTTTGGTGGGTCCTGATAGTTTATGTTATTGATGTGCCTCATGATGGTGACTCATGATTGAAATATTCCACTGTGGTTTAAGAAAAAAGAAAAAGATTTTTAATTTCAATATACATGATCAGATCATGCTCAAGGGCTAGGGTTGTGACTCAGTGGTAGAGTACTCACCTAGTAGGTGAGAGGCCCTGGGTTCGGTCCTCAGCACCACATATAAATAAATGAAATAAAGGTATTGTGTCTACCTACAACTAAAAAAATACTAAACAAAACAACAAAAAAAGAGCTGACTCAAGATAGTGGCTGACCATACCAGAAAAATAAATCATGTGATTAGAGGGCTAGACTTTGAGCTAGGTGAGAGAAGCCCTTTGAGGAAGAAAGAAGAGCTGGAGATAGAAGAGTTAAATCTCATGGCTAATGATTTTGATCATTCACAACTATGTAATAAAGACCAATAAAAACTAGACAGCTTGGATAAGCTTCCCTGGTTAATAAAAGTTGTTATATATTAATGTACAAGAAGATTGACAGGTACTGACTCTACAGGGAGACTTTGGAAGACTGTGTCTGGGACCTTCCCAGACCTTGTTCTATGTACCTCTTCTTTTGGCTTACCCTGATTTTTATCCTTTTACTATAGTAAAATTGTAATCACAAGTATAGTGTTAGTTTCTGAGTTCTGTAAGTCAGTCTAGTGAATTATCAAACCTTAGGCAGGTAGAAGGAAGCGTGGATTTGTAGCAGGTTTGGTGGGTGGTCTAGGAACTCCCAAATTTGTAGCTGGTGTCTTAATTGAGAATAGTCTTTGGAGAACTGTTAACCTATGAAGTCTGGCCTATTTCTGGGTAGTTAATGTCAGAAATCATTGTAATAAAACCTATTAAATTTTGTAGGACACAGCAAAAACCAACTCAGAAAGAAATTTATAGTACTAAATACATGTATTAGAAGAAAGATTTAAAATCAATATGTAGAGCTGGAGTGTAGCTCCGTGGAACAGAACTTGACTAGCATGGGTGAGGCCTTGGGTTCAAACTTCATCACCTCTCCCAAATCAATTACATAATCTTCTGTCTTATAAAACTAGAAAAGGAAGAGCAAATTAAATTCAAAATAAGAAGAGAAGAAATAAAAAGAGGAAAACAAGGGAGAAAAATCAATCACAACAAAAGCTGGTTCTTTGAAAAGATCAGTAAATTGATAAAGCTCTAGCTAACCAAGGAAAGAGAAATGAAATGAGGGTCAACACTACAGATCCATGGACATTAGAGGGGTAATAATGGAATACAACAAATGATTCTATACCATTAAATCTGATTTACATGAAATGGACCAATTCTTTGAAAGACACAATCTACCAAAGCTGACAAAAGGAGAAAAAGGTCATTTGATAGGCATCTATCTAGTAAAGAAATTTAGCCAACAATCAATCAATAACCTTCTAAAACAAAAAGTGACAGGCCCAGATGGATTCACTAGTTAATTTTATCAAATATTTAAAGAAGAAATTATATATATATATATATATATATATATATATTTTTTTTTAAAGAGAGTGAGACAGGGAGAGAGAGGGAGAGAGAAGGAGGGAGGGAGGGAGGGAGAGAGAGAGAAAGAGAGAGAGAATTTTTTAAATATTTATTTATTTATAGTTATCGGCGGACACAACATCTTTGTTTGTATGTGGTGCTGAGGATCGAACCCGGGCTGCACGCATGCCAGGCGAGTGCGCTACCACTTGAGCCACATCCCCAGCCCTAAGAAGAAATTATATTAATAATCTCTTCTAGATAACAGAAACAGAAGGAACATTACCTAACTTATTCTATAAGACTAACATCATCCTGATACCAAAACCAAATACAAACAAGAAAGAAAAATTACATGCCAGTACCTCTCATGAGGTATAAAAATATAGGTGTAATAATCTTTAATAAAATATTAGCAATGGAAGTGCTTCAGCATGTCTAGCTCTCCTATAGAGTAACTATTTAGAGCTAACTATTTGCTTCCTGAAGAAAAAGATCTGAAAGTCAAACATGGAGAGAGATACAAAATCCATGTTTAGGGAATAAAGGAGTTTAAAAATAGAATTTTGCTTTATGTTCTTTGAAGAAAATCTTACACATTTACCTGTTTTATAGGTGCCTACATATAAACTTGTATCCTGGTGGGCTATTATAAGACTGGTGTATGTGTGTGTGAATATCTGGGCATTTAAGCATAATGGGAAAACACATTCCATGGAAGAATGGAATGTCCAGAAGAGGCAAAGATATAGGGACAGAAAGTAGTTTAGTGGTTGCCTACAGCTGGGGACTGGAGGGTGAGGGTCAAGGGATTTTCTTTCTTTCTTTTTTAGAAAAATTAAAATGTTCTAAAATTGACTATAGTGATGGATGTACAACTCTGTAAATACACTAAAAGCCATTGCATTGATGGCATGTAAATTATAGCTCAATAAAGCTGTTTAAAAAATACTTGCTCAGTTTGAGGTCAGCCTCAGTTTGAGGGCAACTTAGTGAGACCCTGTCTCAAGATACAATAAAAAGGCTGGGGATGCAGCTCAGTGGTAGAGCACTTGCCTAGCATGCATGAGGCCCTGGCTGGGTTCAATCCCTAGTACCAGAAAAAACAAACAAATCACTTGCTCTGTTGAAATACTCCACTGTGGTTTAAGAAAAAAGAAAAAGATTTTTAATTTCAATATACATTAAAAACACAAATAACTGACAGATGTTAAGAGTCAGTGATAAAAAATAAGTTCTACAGAGTATAGATAAAAGATATGAATTAGTCATTTAATTATGTTATAGAATATTTTATAAAAATTCAGTTACCACTGAAGCTTACAAGTTTTAAGGATAATTTTGATGTATCTGGAGTGGATGAAAAAGGTAAGATGATCTTTTCAGTAGAAAAGATATTCTAAACCAGCTTAGCCCAAAGAAGCATTTTGATTGCCTAATTTAACTTTGTAAAGGAGAAGTAAATCTTATAGCTGGTCTCTGTAAACCTCACAGCTGGAGCATTCTAACAGCACCTTGCAGTTTCCAGTGATCAAAGTAAGTTATTTTATATACTAAACTAAGAATTTCATAATAGAAATAATGTAACACCAGGGGGTGCAGTTATCATGAAATAATTACACTCCTGGGAGATTACAGGCACAAGGCTGTACCCCAGGGGTGTGATTATCCCATGATAACCACATCTACTGAAATTGCCTTATTGCAAAAATAATCTCTATTCACTGGTGAGACATTATTCAATAGGTGATTTTTTTAAATGAAAAGATTTTTTTTTTTAGTTTGAATCACCAAGTGGATTAGGAAATTGGTCAGTTTATTTTTCATTGCATTCAAGTTCAGAATATTACATCATTATTACTCACTTTTCTATTTAAGATAGTAGAGTTTTGATTTTGTTTTTGAGAAAACTTTAAGAGTTTCTATTAGCTTTAGTTAAGTACTACTGCTAAATTCAGGTCAAACTTTAGAGGCATTAATGGAGCAATACAATTTAAAATAATTTATTTCTATGTATAATTTTTAATTCTTTTAAAGAAATGCTCACTTAAAAATTTATAAATGTAATTTATCTTCACTGTTGGAAATATGGATAAGCAAAAAGATAAAACTAAAAATCTTAGTAATCCTACTACCCAAACACAACCACTATTAATTTGGTCTATCTCCTTCCAATCCTTTTCTTTAAAATATCTGTTTCTGTGTCTACCTATACACATAAACAGATATACAACTGTAACTTCTCTGTCTTATAACCTATTTTTAAAAAATTCACTAAATGTTTTAAAAAATATCCCCATCATTAAGAAATCTTATCATTTTAAATGCTGCATTGTACAGAATTCCATTATAACAATGTTCCATAATTCACTTAATTTCCTTTCAACAGTCCAGGTTCATGTTCATAATCCCAGATTGGTAAGCTGAGGCAGAACAATCACACACAAGTTTCGAGAACAGCCTCAGCAATTTAGTAAGACCCTGTCACAAAATTAAAATAAAAAGGGCTGGGGATATAGCTTGTGGGTAGAATGCCCCTGGGTTCAAACCCCAGTATGAGGGAATTTTTTTTTTTTTTACTAGATATTTTAGTATTGTCTCTCACTATCATACACAATTCTTTGTGACTAAATCTTTAGGACATATTCATGACTATTTCCTTAGGATAAATTTATGACTTTATGATAAATAAAACACAAGTTAAACAAACAAATATACAGTAAAAGGTACTATCCTCCCAAATCTTCAATTATTCTTATAAACAGCTTAAGATAATGGTTTTCAACCTTGATGGTACATCAGAAACAGATTGGTAACTTTCACCTTATGTAATAGCCTAGATAGTGAAAGCTACTGATTTCTTTTTCTTTTTTTGTGGTGCTGGAGATGGAACCTACGACCTTGTGCATACTAGGCAAGGGCTTTACAACTGAATGAATCCCTATTCCTTTCACAATTTTAACAGAGTTCAATGTCTTCAGATATTCTTAGACAATTCAGATACAGAATTTAAGAAATTAAAATACCCTGTGTATATGGCAGTTTTTACTCTCATACCTTGTCAGTTTGAAAGAAAAAACTGGAAATGGAAGTTTCTCTAATATCTTAAAGATATAAAGATAAAGTTTCCCTAATATCTTAAAGATATAAAGATTAAGGCAAAGAATTAATTCAGTCTGTTAGGTATTTCTCATTGTGAACACAGCCTTTGCACCACAACCATAACTCTGCTTCCTTTAGCTGTTCTAATATTCTGAAAATAAACTTAACATGGGAATAGAAAGGAAAGCATTAGCTTTCTGAAGAGTTTTAGTGCTTAAAAAGGCTAAATTTTAAGTTTATTTTAAAATTTTAATACAAAATAATATTGCTTGTAATTTCATCAAATTAACATCTTAACTAATTCCAATGAAAATTCAGTTAGTATTTTTTATCTGGAGTACTGGGAATTGAAATCAGGGGTGCTCTCTAACACTGAACTATATCCCCAGCCCTTTTCATTTTTTATTTTGAATCAGGGGTCTCAATAAGTTGCTGAGGCTGGCCTCCAACTTGTGATTCTCTTGCCTCAGCCTCCTGAGTAGATGGATTATAGGCCTTCGATACCACACCTAGTTTAATTAATATCATGCCATTCCCCTATTGCACGATATTTAGATTCTTTACAATACTTAAAAATTAGAAATGTTGAAAATTTGTCCCCCCCCTTTTTTATGTAAAGGCTCTTTCAACACATTTCTCTTTCATTTTCCTCTATATTATTTGCCTTCCAAAGACAAACAACAGATCATAAGCATTATCCGAGGATAAGATTCTCAGACTTTTCTCTGGACTCTTATTCAATAGCCCCTATGGGGCAGGAGCTTGAGAACCAATATTTAAACAAGCTGTGTTAAGTGATTCCTTACAGTAGGTAAGCTTGGGAAACACTGGTTGCAGGATGAATGGACAAATTCCCTCCATCCCATCTTGAGAGCCATTCAAATTTTATTCTATTCAAGTTAAATTCTTTTGTGCTTATGTTTTTCTTCAGGTCTTTTTTTTGGGGGGGGAGGTGTCAAACTTTCTTTCTACCTATCTAAATTTTAATTCTTCAGAGATCATTTTAGTCCTTCTTACTCTGTTAACTACCTAATTTAACAATGCTTTCCTCTATTAAACAGACTCTTAAATCGTATTCTAATTTTGAGTAGATTGTCACTAGCCCCTTTTATTTTTTATTTAGAGTCAGGGTCTTGCTAAGTTTATGAGGCTGGCTTTGAACTTGTGATACTCCTGCCTAAGCCTCCTGAGCTGCTAGAATTATAAGCATGCACCACTGTGCCCAACTGTCTCTTATGTGATATGTTAATGTTTCTGATTTGATTGGAAATTAGGAATAGTCTATACCTTCAATAAACCAGAACATAAAGTTTAAAAAACTTATTGGCTAATGTGTAGGATGTCAAATACATAGTTGCTAAAAACAAGTGTTTGAAAAATAAATAATAAACTGGTTCTAAGAATTAATTTTCAAATAGGGCTTTTCTGGGGGGTGCGGGTGGTTAGGGATCAAATCCAGAGGCTCCAGGCAAATGCACTACCACTGAGCTACACCGACAACCCTAAAAATAGAGGCTCTTATATCAGTAAGTCATCCTTTTATCATAAAAGGTAGAGCATCTAAAGTCATACAGATTTTAAAAATAACTTCATCCTTGAAAGCCAATTTAATTATGGAATGCCTGACATTTTGTTTATCCTACATACTTTTAATTGATACCATTTAACTTTTTTTACACTTGATATATCCTCCTATATCCTTACAAATCAACATAGATCTCTAGCTATATTACTTATGTATATATATTACATACGGTTGTAGAGTATTCCATTTGCGGGAGATACTCCACAATTAATAAAAAAAATACTCAAGAAGTGATTATTACATGCCAGGCACTATTCTAAGCATCATGTATTAACTTATCTAGTTTTCATAACAACTTTATGAGATGTAGGTACTATTATGTTTTATACATATCAGCAAGAGATGTTAAATAACTTGCCTAAAGTTACAATTAAGAAGCAGCACAGTAGAAGTTCTAAAGCAGGCATCTAAGGAGTCATCTTCAATCAATATTTTTTTAATATTTATTTTTTAGTTGTAGTTGGACACAATACCTTTATTTATTTATTTTTAAGTGGTGCTGAGGATCAAACCCAGGGTCTCACACATGGCTAGGCAAGCGCTCTATCGCTGAGCCACAACCCCAGGCCCTTTAGTCAATGTTTTTAACCACTAGGTGAGTGCCACTAAGTATGTGCCCTATCAGGATTGATGGTCCCTCTGTATGAAAGGCTGTTCCTTTTGCCTGATACGCCAAATGCTCTTTTCCCAGATCTCACACTGCTGTAATCGTCTTGTCATTCAGGTCTCATCTTAACATCACTTCCTCAGAGGGGCCTTTCTGACCACTTAATATAGTAACTCCCCAGTTAGTTTTGATCACAGATTCCAATTACATTTTCATCACAGAACTTATAATTGCTTCATAAATAACTGCTGAATAAACCCCCTACTGATGGACATTCATTGGGGTATTATTGTAGAATTCCTCTTCAGTCAAATGAACTTTTTCCAAATAATATGAACAAAGTAGAAAAATGCATAAATTGTTGAATCCTATTGTTTTACCTATATTTAACCATACTTGAGAAGTCTACATGTTGTTTCTAATCTTTCACTACTGTGAATCTTTGAGGGTATACCTTATTGCTTTCTTTTAACTACTGGAAGGTAAAAGGATATGGTGGATTTTTGTTTGTGTTTTTCTGAGACAGGGCCTCAGTAAATTGTTAAGGCTGGCCTCAAGTTTGCAATCCTCCTGATTCAGCCTCCTGAGTAGCTAGGATTACAGGCATGCCCCAAATGATGTTTTGAATACTTCTGATATATATTATGGCCCTTCAAAATGGCTGTTCAATTTATTAACAAAGGATTTAAATATTCATCTTACCAAACTTGCTCCAACACCCTGTATACAGTTCTTTCAAGTCTTTACCAAATTTCACAGGCAAAACAGACAATATATTGTATGTAACATATGTCAATATATGTAGACTTCTTAAATATGGTTAAATATAGGTAAAACAATAGGATTCAACAAGTTATGTATTTTTCTACTTCATTCATGTTATTTGGACAAAGTTCACTTAACTGAAAAGAATAGTTCTACAATAATACCCCAATGAATGGCATACAAAAACCTGAATTGCATACACTGAATTACCATAAGGTTAATGGATACAAATGGAGGGCTAAAGAAAAGTCAATAACCAGCTGCATTAAACAGGAATTTACTAACTGTGTGGCATGTGACTGTGGGGTTTTACTGTTTTCAATACTTATTTTTTTAAAAAATATTTTTAGTTAAACATGGACATAATATCTTTATTTTAAAAAAATATTTTAGTTGTAGTTGGACACAATACTTTTATTTTGTTTATTTACTTTTATGTGACACTGGGGATCGAACCCAGTGCCTCACATGTTCGAGGCCAGTGCTCTGCCACTGAACCACAACCCCAGCTCTTGTTTTAAATACTTTTAAAAATAGGTTAATACACAAGTTCTTTGGGTTGTTGTTAGCATACTTTCTAATACAGACTCAAGACAAGGCAGGCCTACTGATTATTAAAAGAAAGGGCTAAGCCTGGAGTCTATCCTACTCATTCTCTCAGAAGCAGGATCAGAGTAAGATGAGGCTGGGGAAGAAAGACAGCTACTACTTCTGCCTGTCTCAAAACAACCCATGAATCATGTAGGTGTAAGGAAACTATAAGACTGGCATGAAGGAAAAGATGAGAAAGAAGCAACCCTATCTTGAAAACAGAATATACTTTTAAGATGTAACAATGAATCTCTGGACTAAGAAAGGGAAGTGTCAAAAATATTTGAGCCAAATGGGTTCGTGATGTATGACCTACTCCACTCCATTTTCTTTGGGGTTTTATTTCCTTTGGGGCCTTTATCCCTTCTACTAATTGGAAGAGGGCAGGGAAGGAGGGAGAATTAGCTATGTGGGTTATTAAGAGTATCTGTATTGTGGTATCAGTGGTAAGTTCTTTTTTTTTAAAGATAGAGTGAGAGAGAGAATTTTTTAATATTTATTTTTTAGTTCTCGGCGGACACAACATCTTTGTTGGTATGTGGTGCTGAGGATCGAACCCGGGCCGCACGCATGCCAGGCGAGCGTGCTACCACTTCAGCCACATCCCCAGCCCTGGTAAGTTCTTTTATAAGGTATTTTGCCAGAACAAAGACTGTATTAACATTGTCTTACAACTGAACAACTAGTTCTCCTTCTCCTTAAAAGGTGGTTTCTGAACTTATTTTACAGGAATAAAGATTTTTCAAAAATCAATCACAGTATTTTATAGGTATGCTTCCTTCACCAATTCTAACATCTATACCACCACTAGGGAAATGCCCAAAATAACGATGGATCAAATTCCTAAACTCCTAATATTAAGATGAACTTTTTTGAACGTGGTTTTCTAGAAGAAAGTAAGAACAGATGCAAAAGGTTGAAAGCTGAATGAGGGTGAACCCTAGGCTCAAGATTGAGGTGAACAGCAAAAGCCATAGAGATTCTAAAGAGATGACTGGAGGCCTTGCAACTGAAAGAAGGGGACTTAATGCCCAGAGGACTTGTTTCAATAAATAGCAGTGCTTTTATGTTTTAGGGTTTTATGTAAGATTTCTTTAAAAAAAAAAGAGTTCTATAGCTGCTTTATAAAGTGCTGAAAATCTGAGTCATACTATCATCCTTATTGTAAAATCAGGAGTTGAGCTGGGTGTGATGGCTCATGCCTGTAATTCCAGTGACTAGGGAAGCTCAGGTAGGAAGATCTCAAGTTTGATGTCAGCCTCAGCAATTCAGTCAGACTCTCAGCAACTTAGTGGAACCCTACCTCCAGGTAAAAGATTTTATAAAGGGCTGGGGATGTAGTTCAGTAATAAAGTGCCCTTGGGTTCAATCCCTTGTACCAAAAAAAAAAAAAATCAGGAGTTGAAGCCCATAAAAGTGAAATTACTCATTGAAGGTTATAGAATTAAGTAGGGTATTTCTATTATGACTTATTCTGAGACAGGATTAAATTAGTATGGCTATCTCAATGAAATAGTAGTAAGATAATGATGAACTTAAGCTAAAACTTCACAGTTTTAGTATCCTTTTTATGAAGAGGCAAAATGATGCAAACCCAAGTGGACAAATTTTTTTTTAGAAAATAATACGTAGTAAGATAAATAATTTTCCAATATAAACCCAATTTAAACATATTTATCATCTTTTTTTACTCAGTTTTGTTTTTAATTCCATGAACCAAAGAGAAATGATTGCTGAGGCTTTCACTCCAGCCTTTTTTAAAAATCAGGAGAATCTAAATATGAGAATCAACTATTTATTTTCTAATTTTAGGCCACTAACCTGATAAAGTATTTATTGTTATCTTACCTTAAAAAATCAAGTTCATAGGGCCTTTGGCTGGAAAAATTACATTTTAATTCTATTACAAAGCATTTTAGTTTCAACACAGAATTTCTCAATGATAATCATATTTTGGTAATGTGCCTTAGTCTAAAACAATAAAACTCAAATAAAACAAAAAATACTCAGATTAAAGAAAAAAATGTTATTTTTCTTTCCTTATTTACCTAAATTCTAAAAAAAATCATGTCTAATGCCTACCTGAGCCATCAGTGGGAACCGAACTTGCATTGATTCCAGAAAGACCAAACAAAGGACATTCTCGATCTGTGTTGACATGACCCCATTTGTGACATTTAATACATCTTACATTTCGAACCTGAGAAAAGTGAATGAATATTCTTTTGGTTACTAAAATACTACGAATCTAACCAATGTTTGGCAGGATTCAAGTTAAATTACTCACATTTTAAAAAGATCTGTAGGAAAAGATACTACAAAACTAAGTTTGGTAAATTTAATACAAATACTAAAATCTTATTATAAATTCTGCCTAACACCTAAGCTGAATCCTATTGTTTTTTACTTCTTAGTTGGTTGCAATATAACAATATCATCTTAAAATTTCTTAGTTTTAATAAGTCAAAATTAAAAGTTTCAAATTTCTAAACCAGGAGCTGGCAAAATTTTCCTGTAAAGGTTCAAATAGAACTTATTTTAGGCTTTTCAGGCCCAACCTCTGTGCCAACTGTAAGGACTCAGCTCTGCTGTTTAAGTTACAGATAATACATAAATGAACAAGCAAGGAAAGGTTCCAACAACATTTTCTTTATAAGGATTCCCTCTAGTGACAGGCTGCCCTGATTCTAAACAAATTACTGTTTTAAATCTTTTCTTGGTCATGACCTAATTCTCTAAATTCTTGGAAAAGAGCAGACACCAACATCATTATAACTCTTTTTTTTAAGTATTTATTTTTTAGTTGCAGTTGGATACAATATCTTTATCTTATTTATTTATTATTATGTGGTGCTGAGGATCAAACCCAGGCCTCACACATGCTAGGTGAGGGCTCTACAGCTGAGCCACAACTGCAGCCCTATAATTTTTTTTTTTAATATTTATTTTTTTAAGTTGTAGTTGGATACAATCCCTTTATTCCACTCATTTAATTTATGCGGCGCTGAGGATCGAACACAGGGCCCCACGCATGCTAGGCGAGCGCTCTACCATTGAGCTACAATCCCAGCCTCCCCATAACTCTTATTAGTAATTTTGATTCACATTTTTGGTCAGTCTACCACATTTAATGTTTTCTCCTTATTCCTACCATCATCTGATACCAATACAAACCATATTGTTCTTTTTCAGCGTGAACACCTTTTTGATAATTATGTAGATATTTACTAAATAAAAATTATTCGTAAAGGGTAAAATACATGTCACTTGCCTGAATGCCAAAGGGCTGATCTCTGATGTTCATGTCATCTTTGGCATATCTATTAAATAGAGAAAATGTATAAATAAAATATTAAGAATAATTTAATAAATTCAATGGTAGTTAACTTGAAAAAGTTATAGTCCTCAAAACAATATGAAATGTGTTATTACTTCAATAAGTATACAGAACTATAGTCTATTTAATATTTCAAAATAGTTATCAAATATCTAGGCTTATAGTTTGTAATTTATAAATAAAAAGAACAAGAATATAAAACAAGACTATGATAAAAGTAGATTGGTTGCATAAGAAAGTTCAATAAAAATGTTTTCATATTAGTTACTTTCTCTAACGCATATAAAGGTAATAACATAAGATGGGATTGCAGATATAGTGATATATATTGTATCTTAAAAGCAAACCAGACCGTACTTTTCTCATGGAGCTCCTTTCTGCCATTCAAATTTGTATTCTGTCTCTCCTTCTGTTTCTTCTTTCTAAAACATTCATTAAAAAGTCTTTCAATTTTCTCCATAAAATCAAAATTAATTATAAGTAAATTAAAACAGTAAATAGTGCTTTACCTCTTTGTTTTCTTGATTGCATATCAAAAATACAGGAGGGGAAAAAGTAAGACAAGTTAAAATTATCAGTGTAAAAATCAAATGTATATTACCACTATGATATGTTATTTGATTATAATTTGTAAGATTGTACTGGTTTGACTTCTTTCTTTTTGCATGAGATAAAAATCAAGGACGAAAGGATAAAATACAATACTGAATTTAACAATACTATATTTAACAAACATGTTAACTGCTAATTGTTAATTGCTAATTTTGAAACTTTTATGCTTTTTACAGATAGTGAATATTGTATTTTATATACACAAGTATATTTAGAAGGAAAGACTAAAGATATAACCACATTATAAAAGAATAAATGCATTTCTGCTGGTGTTGAGATTTTTTTTCCTCCCAAAAGGACACCTCATGAAAAATTACTAGAACAATATTTTTAATATTTATTCTACTTTATTGGTTATAATATTATTCTTTATTATCTCCTCAGAAAACCAATTTTATTTATTTTTTATTTATTATTTTGTAGTACTGGGGATTGAAGCCAGGGGTGCTCTAACACTGAACTACAAACCCAGTCCTTTTTATTTAAGTGAGGGTGTTACTAAAGTTGTGATCTTCCTGTCTCAGCCTCCCAGATAAGGATTATAGGTTTGCACCATTGCACCTGACATGATAACAATCTTTAAAAACAAAGAATACTTTTAAAAAGTCTGTTAGCTGGCTGGGGATGTGGCTCAAGCGGTAACACGCTCTCCTGGCATGTGTGGAGAGCTGGGTTCTATCCTCAGCACCACATAAAATAAAGATGTTGTGTCCACCGAAAACTGAAAAATAAATACTAAAAACAACAACAAAAAAATTTTCTCTCTCTCTCCTCTCTCTCTTAAAAAAAGTCTATTAGCAGTTTTCAATCTTTTTTAAAAATTTTGATTAATTAATTTCTTTGAGATGGAGGTCACTATGTTGTGCAGGTTGGTCCTGAATTTGCCTCTTCCTGTTTTGAGACTCCCTGGTAGCTGCCACTACAGGTTTGTGCTATCACACCCAGCAGTTCTCAATCTGTAGTTGTAAACATATAAAATATTTTAAGGAAACAGGGCAAGTACCTTTTTTGGCTCCTGGTGGGGCTTCATACATGAAATTAAGGCCATTCTTTACACGTTCATCTCCCATAAGCAATCTAAATGACATAAGAAATAAACTTAACAGTTTTATCCTTCCACCCCAAAAGGAACCCCAAGAGAATAAAAATAAATATTTTTTTTGTTAGAGTTCAAATTCTAAAATTTTACCCCACTGATTAGAGGACATTTAGAATATGTGAACGGAAATCAAACAATACTGTTTCTTTAGAATATGTGAATGGAAATCACAATACTATTTCTTTAATAATAGGCTGTAAGTTTTGAAACCGTCTTCTTACTTGAAATATTCTGGTCCTCTCAACAAAAAAGAGGAAAAGCTCTACGGTCACTCTAAAGGACTTTTCTTAAATTCTGAAATGCTGTTGAAATCCTGAAGGTCATCACAGAGTTGGAATTAAGTTAAACAGTTGGACAAGGACAAGGTTGCCAACAGTTTTTCTTAATTGTGAGGAATCAGTTTTGAAAATGAGTCTGGGTTTTCTTGAGAAAGTCAAAGCCAATTAATGCTTGTAAGAATCTAAATGAGAGAATCAAATTCTTTAGTGAGGCCAATGAAAAAAGACTCATTTTAAAAAAACTCTCCAATAAGCAACTTAATATGATAGAATCAGTGCCTGCTGTACCTCAAAAATCTTATTTTTATTGTTCCATTTTAACACTGAAAGTTTCCTGTTCAGGTTCCATTTACAAAAAGAAATGTTTGGCTTTTTATAAAAAATCCTCAGCCACAAATTGTATGCCTGAGTTAAAGTTTAATTCAAAAAATACAGGTAAAGGGCTGGGGATGTGGCTCAAGCGGTAGCACGCTCGCCTGGCATGCGTGCGGCCCGGGTTCGATCCTCAGCATCACATACAAACAACGTGTCTGCCGATAACTAAAAAAATAAATATAAAAAAAAATACAGGTAAAGTGCTAATTATAAAGAAGAAAGCCAACAAGGAAATAGAATTTCCTCTCATACTTGGAAAAGACAATCAAAATGGATATGCTACATGATTGAGATTCTTCTCTTACTTCCATTGGATTCTATAAACAACTGTTATGGAAAAAAAAAGAGAAGCAAAGGAACATAGGTACAGACATCCATACAATGGATTATTATTCAGCAACAGAAAGGAATTAAGTGCTGATACATGTCATACCATGAAACATGCTAAGAAAAAGAAATCAGTTACAAGATGCCACATGTACAGGACATGTCCAGAATTGGCAAATTTATAGAGATAGTAGACTGGCAATTACTTAGGGCTGAGAGGTAGAAGAAGGACAAGGTTGGGAAATTGGAAGTAATTGCTAATAGGTATAAGATTTCTTTTTCAGAGATGAAACGTTCTGAAATTAGATTATGGTGATGATGCCAAAACTCTTAGTTATTGGTGGACACAACATCTTTGTTGGTATGTGGTGCTGAGGATCGAACCCGGGCCGCACGCATGCCAGGCGAGCGCGCTACCGCTTGAGCCACATCCCCAGCCCCAAAAACTCTTAATATACTTAGAAGTCAACATATCTTTACACAAGTATGTAAATTTTGTCTTATATTAACACCATTAAAAAATGAAAATTAAGGGCTGGGTTGTGGCTTAGCAGTAGAGCAATTGCCTAGCACGTGCGAAGCCCTGGGTTTGATCCTCGGCAACACATAAAAATAAATAAAATAAAGATACTGTATCCAACTACTACTAAAAAATATTTTTAAAAAGTGAAAATTAAAAAGATCAGCATCACTAAATATTATGGAAATGTAAATCCAAAACTGCAATGAGATACCACTTCATACTTACTAGGATGGTTACTGCTGAACACAAAAAACCAAAAAAAAAAAAAAGTTAAATAGAGCATTTCAGCAAAGGAAATTATTAAAAGTATGGAGAGAGAGCTACAGAATGGGAGAAAATCTTGACCAGTGACGTCTCCAATAGGGGGTTAACATACAGAATATATAAAGAATTCAACTTAATACCCCCCAAAAAAAACACAACAAAAACTCAAACCAACTAACTCAATCAATAAATGGGCCAAAGAACTAACCAGAAACTTCTGAAAAAAGAAACACAAATGGTCAAAAAAATCTATGAAAAAATGTTTAACATCTCTATCAATCAGGGAAACGCAAATCAAAACTACACCAAGATTTCATCTTATTCCAGTCAGAACAGCAGCGATCAAGAACACAAACAGTAAATGCTGGCAAGGAAAAAGTACACTTGTACATTTTTGTGGAACTGTAGACTAGTACAACTACTCAGGAAAGCAGTATAGAGATTTCTTACAAAACTAGGGATAACCCACCTATCTCATTCCTTGGTATTTTCCTAAAAGATCTAAAATTGGCATACTACAGCAATAAATTCACCTCCATGTTCATTGCAGAGCAATTCACAATAACTAAATTATGAAATCAACCCAGGTGCCCACCAATAAATGATGGATTAAGAAATTGTGGCCGGGAGGGGCTGGGGTTGTGGCTCAGAGGTAGAGCGCTCGCCTAGCATGGTGAGGCTCTCGGTTCTATCCTCAGCACCACATAAATATAAAATACAGATATTGTGTCCACCTATAACTAAAAAATAAAAAATAAATTAAAAATAAAAAATAAATTAAAAAACAAAAACATGCCTGAAATCCCAGTGGCTTGGGAGGCTGGGGCAGGAGGATCATGAGTTCAAAGCCAGCCTCAGCAAAAGTGAGGTGCTCAGCAACTCAGTGAGACCCTGTCTCTAAATAAAATACAATAGGACTGGGGATGTGGTTCAGTGGTTGAGTGCCCCTGAGTCAATTCCTGATACCAAACAAACAAACAAAAATCAACAGGGAACTTCACCATTATGCATAAGTAAAAAGAACTGATCAAATATAAATAAATAAGCAAATGGAATTATAGTAGAGGAAGGAGAATGGGAGAGGGGAAGGAAATGGGAGGAAAAAGTGGGGATCATGACCTGAATTAAAATTTCATGCATGTATGAGTTTGTTGGGATGAGCCCCCCAACTACTATATATAACTATAAAGTTCTAATAAAAAAAAAAAGATAGCACAGTCACTACAGAAAAGAATTTGGTGAATTATATGATCCAGTGATTCCATTCCTAAAAATATATTTATTATTTTTTAATTTTATTTTTTAATATTTATTTTTTAGGTGTAGATGGACATAACACAATGCCTTTATTTTTATGTGGTGCTGAGGATCAAACCCCAGTCCCACCAGTGCTAGGCGAGCACTCTATCGCTGAGCCACAATCCCAGCCCCACCTAAAAATATATTTAAAGAAATTGAAAACAGGAACTTGAGCAGTTACCTCTAAAGATTTACACAGCATTATTCACAATAGCTCAAAAGTATAAGCAACCCAATGCCTATAAACAGAGGAGTGTTCTACAGTTCACTTGATTTTTATTGATTGGTTTACTTATTTTTATTATTTATTTATTTATATTTTTGTACAAGTGATTGAACCCAAGGGCACTCAACTACTGAGCCACAACCCTATCCCTTTTTTATATTTTATTTACAGCCAGGGTCTCAATGAGTTGCTTGGAGCCTTGTTAAGGTGCTGAGGCTGGCTTTCAACTCCAATCCTCCTGCCTCAGCCTCCTGAGCTGCTAGGAATACATATGTGCCCCACTGTGCTTTGTTTATTAAATCTATTTTTGTGACAGTGGTCTCACTATTTTCCAAGGCTGGTCTCAAACTCTTGGGCTCAAGCAAATCTCTTGCCACACCTCTGAAGCAGCTACCACACCCAGCTTTTCTCAGAAACTATATGAGTCGTAGAAAATACATTTTACGTGAATTATGGGTAAAGTCAAATAAAGTGACCATCTATGAGAGTAAAGGGATTAGTCTCCTGTAATTGATTATTCTATAAACAATGGCAGAGGGGCATATCTCACCTATTATCATATGACTCTTGTTCTTTAAGGTACTGTTGCATTAATTCTTCTTGTTTCTTCTTATCATATGATATTTTCTGTTCTGCCATCCATACCTAAATGAGTAAAGTAAAAAAGTAAATTAAATAGTTGGATTTAAGTTAAGTAGCAAGTTTGTTTTTTCATAATTAAATATAAAATGGCATTGTTTATGACAGTCCAATTTAGTAATAATGACATCATCACAAAATAATATCTGAAAATATGATTTGTATCTTGATATAAATCCTAAAATTCAACCATTCAACATAGCTATACTTTCACACAAACATGAGAACTGCTTTCAGTATGTGTGGTACAACAGCACCTTGTACCGGTCCCTACATTATTTCAGAGAGCAAAAAAAGCATTTCTTTACATAGAATATGTTTAACATAGATAACCCATTAGTACAGAACATTAGAAGTAGTGTTATGCAATGGCCACCAATGCTACTGGGTGTCACCAATACCCTAAGAGAGGAGAACTGGAGAAAGAGAAAAAAGGGAAAGGAAATGAAATTGTAGGAAAAAAAGAAAGAGACAAGAAAAGAAACAAAGAGATAAGACAGGGGCTAGGGATTTAGTTTAGTGGTAGAGTGCTTGCCCAACATGATGGAGGCCCTAGGTTCAATCCTCAGCATAAAACAAAACAAAAAAACCAAAGAAATAAGACAGAAGTGCTCAGGAGCATGAACACCTTAGGGTAAAGGTGTCTGTGTGAAATTCACAACACCATAAAAATAGTAAAGAGAATGAGACATAGATTAGAATGCTTTACAAGCATAGAATGCTTTATAAGTTTTGGTTATTTATTTTTTAGTTTTGGTTATTAAAAGTTATTTTTTATCAAGTAATTGTATTCACAGGTTGCTAGTGTTATCCATTTATTGCATATCCTGCCAAAGATTCTTTTTAAATTTTTTTAAAGTTGTAGATGGACACAATATATTTATTTGACTTATTTATTTTTATGTGCTGTTGAGGATTGAACCCAGTGCCTCACATGTGCTGGGCAAGTGCTCTACCATTGAGCTACAACCCCAACCCTTGCCAAAGATTTTTTTTTTTTGGCACCAGGGATTGAACCCAAGGGTCTTATCTACCAAGCCACACACCCTCAGCCCTTTTAAAATTTTATTTAGAGACAGGGTCTCTCTATGTTGCTTAGGGCCTCACTAAGTTGCAGATGCTGGTTTTGAACTTGTGATCCTCCTGCCTCAGTCTCCCAAGCCACTGATATTACAGGTGTGCACTATTATGCCCTGTTCTGCCAAAGATTTTCTAATGCATATGCATTAGTATATAAAACATAATTCTATTTACATGGTGGTAACATACTTTACATATATATGTACATATTCACATGGCTATATAAAACTCAAAAACATAAAACATGCTATATATAAAATTAAAAGCCTAGTTCATTTCACAACTTTGTGTGTATAGTCAATTAACAATTTTAGTACCCCCTGTATGTGATGCACACAGTAGTAAGCACTCACTTTGTTTCAAATCCTCTACCCACACTATCTCATTTTTCCCCCCAAAGGCACAGATAGAGATTTAGGAAAGTAGATACACATTCAAGGAAGAATGCAGGGTATAAAGAAAAGGATGGCAGTTCAATGGTATGAGGTGTTAATATTTATGGAGGACAGTCCTAGGGGCTGGATGAGATACACCATCTCATTTACTCTTCACAACTTTACAAGTCAAAGCAAGTGATACTGATCATCCTTTATTTGTAGATTAAGAAATTTTGGATCAGGAATATTAACTATTTTGTGTGACAATGCCTGTAATTCAGGGACTGCAGGAGGATTGCTAAGTTTAAGGTTAGTGTCAGCAACTTGTAGAGAGAGATCCTTAGCAACTTAGCAGAACTTGTCTCAAAATAAAAAATGGTTGGGATGTAGCCCATTGGTTCAATCCCCAATACCAATAAACAAATTAATATATAAATATTTTATGCAAGGTCTAATACCGACTATGCTGGAATGGTTAGAATCCTCGTCTGCCTCCAAAGCCCTGACTTTTTACTTCATCCTTTTGCTTTTCACCACAATCATTTTCGCTATGGTTTTTCTGCCCTGAGCTTAGCCAAACTGTAATTAATTAATTAATTAATTAATTTTTTTTGAGAGAGAATTTTAATATTTATTTTTTAGTTTTCGGCGAACACATCTTTGTTTGTATGTGGTGCTGAGGATCGAACCTGGGCCGCACGCATGCCAGGCGAGCGCGCTACCGCTTGAGCCACATCCCCAGCCCTAATTAATTATTTTTTAAAAAATATTTTTTAAGATGTTGATGGACCTTGATTGTATTCATTTATTTATATGCGGTGCTGAGAATTGAACCCAGTGCCTCACACATGCTAAGCAAGTGCTCTATCACTGAGCCACAACTCCAGCCTCTAATAAATTAATTTTGCTTTATTTATTTTTGGTGCCAGTGATTGAGTCCAGATGTACTCTATCACTAAGCTACATCCTCAACCCCTTCTTCTTCTTCTTCTTCTTCTTCTTCTTTTTTTTATTTTGAGACAGGGTCTCGCGAAGTTGCGGATCTCGCTAAATTGCAAAGGCTGGCCTCCAACTTGAGATCCTCCGGAGTGCGTCACCGCCCCGACTGTAATTAATTATTTAAAACGCTAATATTCAATGAGGGTGATTTCTTTTATACGATCTATCTTAAATAAACAGTCGTCTTTGTAGAGGAGAAAACTAAGGAGCCGTGAACCTCGGATTCGAAAAGACCAAACCCGAACCAGTTAAGGCAAGTATTGAGCAACTGTGAGCGCAGGCTCCACGTTTTATGGATTTACACTTTGACCGACAGAGCCAACGAGAGCATCCCAACTCGTCTTGGATGTAGAACAAACGTAGAGCGCCTGCTTCATCAGTGAGGAAAAGGGGGCGAGAGCACCTGGGCTTCTGGCCTGGAGAGGAGGTGATATCCTGGCATCCCAGCGACATCACCACTCTCACCCCAGCAGCCCCTGGGGACCCAGTGGCCGTAAGCCAGATCCCTTTGGGTTTCTTCTACTCACCTTTTTGATATTGGATTTGGAGGCAGGATGAAAGTCCTTTTTGCACATGAAGTTGGCGAAGGATTTCCCCATCTTGGCATCCGAGCTGAGGAAGGCAACCAACCGGTCAGCGAGCAACGTAAACAAACTCTGCCGCCTAACCGGAACTGCGCCTCCAGCAGCCGCGGGAACTTCCTAGGTCAAAGGTGACAGCTTCCGTCAACTGGCGCCTCCTCCCGCTACTTTCAGCTGTCACTTCTGGAAGCGCAGAGGCCAGGTGAGGGGCTTGCTAGAGGGAGGAATGTGCGCAGCGGAGGCCAGAGCCCTGGACTAGCTGCGGCGCAGCGCTGCCTGACCGCGGGACTCGCGGCCACAGCCGTTTGATCGTCTCACGCAGTGTACGGGGTCCGCGGTGGCGGCTCTTTCTACCAGCTGTCAGATTGCTTTCGTTGAACGCTGACACGAGTTGCAAAAACTTTTCTGCACCGGGTTTTTCACCTGTCTTGTGGAGAGAGTAATTCTCGCTTTAACTGGAGTACGATTGTGAGGTTCAAACGATGTGATGCTTTTTGAAAGCTATAAAATAGAATGTCAGCTCTACAAGAGCGGGAGCTCCTTTTGTTTCTAGTTATTTCCAGCTGTACGTTCCCTAGTGCAGAAAGATGTTCAGCAAACATTTGTTGAGTGATAAGTGGTGTGAGAGTCCAAGTTTCATGTCCTCAATGGGCCAAGTACCATTCTAACTAGGCAGCAATTGTACCTAGCTTCCCTGACGACCCCTCTTGGATAGTTGAGATCTCCTAGTGCAGCGTGATGGACGTCAGGACTCCAGGGTTTTGAATAGATGTGGCTGCTATTATTATAGAGCACACATCAACCAAGTCCTCTAGCGGGGTTTAGACTAGACTATTTGTGTAATTTACTCTTCTGCCAGATAATAACATCTTTCATTTGAGGATCTACTATGTTTCATGTTAAGCAAAATGCTTAACTTGTCTAATTGAAATCTCCCGTAATAACTCTGTTTAATCTTTTATTCTACTATTGAGCCTGCAAGCATAGAACAATTAAATAGCTTGTCAAAGTTATGTAGTGGTGGAACCAACTTTGGAACACAAATAGAAGGAGATGCAAGATATAAAAGTTGAAATACTCAAAGAAAAGAACAATAAGGATAGTGACCTCTTTCTCATCATTGAGAAGAGAAAAACTTCAGGAGTTTGGGCATTATAAAATAAACAGCTAAAACAATGTGTCTATTCTGAAAGCAAAATAAAGTATAGAATACTTAAGTATATTACTAAAATTAATGATTTAAATTTTACAAATTTCTAGTGAAGACAATCTACATATGAAATTCTACAATCAGGATTTACAAATTATATTTGTGAACTTCCACCATAAAATATTGACAATTGGAATTTCATTGACATTTTTTATATTTGAAGTAGTGAATCTGTTTCAAAATTTCTGTCTTTTTAATATTATAATCTCTGCATATTCTTCCTTAGGTCAAAGGAAACCTTTTCTTTCTTATTTCGAGAAAATACTGAAAACATGTTTTTTTTTTCCCCCTGTAAGTTTCAATGATAACAATACAAAGATAATTAAGGCATACTCTCGCCTCATAAGGATTTTATTGCCAATAAGAGGACTGGTGCACAAATATATAGAATATAGCCTTTATAACAGTAGGCTAGGTGTAGAGATTCCCGAATATAGGAATAATGAAAAGAAATTCAGGGGAGACTTTAGGAGAGAAAGGTTTTAGAGAATAAATTTGACCCATCAACTAGAAGAAAGTAGTTCACATTGCTATTTTCTTGTTGATTCTTGTAGTTCATGGTTGATTCTTAAGTCATGTTGATTATTGTATTATAGTTTATGATATTTAAAGCTTTAATGAACACCCTTTATTAGACATGGTAATAATATCCCTTGGCCAGAGAGTAGGAGTATTTGTTTTGTATATACTTAACAATATTTTCTCTTGTTATTTAAAAACTTCTATGTGATTGGTAGTTGTTTAGAAAATGGAGCCCTATTCCTGTGATACATTTGTGGCATTACCTCCAGCAACAATTGATAAGAGGATTATTTTTGGAAAAAATTCAGACAGACTCTGTGATGAAGTACAAGAGGTAGTTTATTTTCCTGCTGCAGTTCATGATAACAGAGAACCTCTTAAGGTAGGTAAAATATATGTTTTTATTTTCTAGATATTCAAATCTTTATTTTTAAAAATTGCCTTCATTCCAAGTCTAAATCTGGGAAGCACCTTCACCTCACAAAGAGTGCATAAATATGTACAACAGAGGAAACTCATTTTTAAAAAAATATTCGTTTTTTAAAAAAATATTTTTTAGTTGTAGATAGACACAATACCTTTATTTATGTATTTTTTCAATGTGGTGCTGAGAATTGAACCCAGTGCCCCACACATTCTAGGTAAGTGCTCAGCCACTGAGCCACAACCCCAGCCCAGAAACTCATTTTTAAAAGAATGTCATTAAAAAAGTATAAGATAACACCCATAGATATTAGTCCATCTTCTAAGAGGCAGTGCAGTCCTCACATCGCCAGAGTACCAAGGTTGTCTTAAACACCAGAATCTATAGCTTAATTTCTCCACTTAATACCAAGCAATAAAAATTAGACAGTCCTGGGCTGGGGATGTGGCTCAAGTGGTAGCGTGCTTGCCTAGCATGCATGTGGCCCGGGTTCGATCCTGAGCACCACATACAAAGATGTTGTGTCTGCCGAAAACCAAAAAATAAATATTAAAAAATTCTCTCTCTCTCTCTCTCTCTCTCTCTCTCTCTCTCTCTCTCTCTCTCTCTTTTAAAAAATTAGACAGTCCACCAAGGGAAAAACTGCTTCTATCTGACACTCTTAGAAGGGTCCCCAACTTTCTATTTGAGATGATGTTGAATTTTTGTTTCCCACTGGCCCTTGGATTGTTTCTCCAGATGTAGCACTATTATTTCGTAACTCTTTTTACACAACAGTGATTGAAAACTTCCTTTGATCAGAGAATAATGTTAGGTGTAACCTCTAATATTTAAAAACACTGGTTTATATGTGACAACTTTCAATGAGAATATCCCATGGGTGTTCATGTTTCTTGATGCCACAGAAGGTGAGTATAAATGAATTTTAAGAGGTCAGGCATCACTCTGCTTACAAGACAACCCGTTCCTAGATGAGTTCTGGGGTGGCATGTTATTCACAAAAGGCATTTGTCTAATTCTGACCAGGAGCCAGAATTTAGAATAGTTTATAGACAAATCACCAAGGCCATGAATTGACACAAAAAACAGGCAGAGCCCTCTAGCATGTCAGAGATCTTCATTGCTTCAAATTGCAAACCAAAGTATCCCAGAAAACAGGAAATCTGAAATACATGTTTTATTAGCAATATGCTACTTTAAAAATATCATAAAACAGTTATTACTATCATTTTTTTTGAGAGAGAGGGAGAGAGGGAGAGGGAGAGAGGGAGAGAGAGAGAGAGAGAGAGAGAGAGAGAGAGAGAATTTTTTAATATTTTACTTTTTAGTTTTCGGCGGACACAACATCTTTGTTGGTATGTGGTGCTGAGGATCGAACCTGGGCCGCACGCATTCCAGGCGAGCGCGCTACCGTTTGAGCCACATCCCCAGCCCTATTACTATCATTAACTAGCAATTTGGAAGAGATAATAGAAGTTAAAATTCAAGAATTTAAATATGAAAAATAATTGAATTAGAAATAGGCTTCTGATTTTTATTTCAATGATTTGGAAGCAATTGAAATAACTAATGAAAATTATTCTTTGATGAAATATTAGAATACTTTTCACATGCAAGCATGTTAGAGCAAGGAGTTTAAAGTCAGCTGTAAGATTCAGATGTTGTCTGATGGGAATTCAGAGTCTACAGTTGGAATAGGAGGTATATGCAACTAATTCCACTATAAATTAAATGATAAATTTAAGTAGAAGCAACATATTGCAGCATAGGAGAAACATGTGATTCAGACTAGGGATCAAGGAAAGCTTCACTAGGAAGTTTGTTAGACAAAAAAGATTTTGATTGGTGTAGAATAAGAAAAGTTAATCCAGATTCTGGATAAAGGTTTATGACTCATTAAAAGGTTTATTAAGCCCTGCAATAGCACTAACAACATGCATTTTATTCAGTCACTTGATAGTATACAAATGAATTGAAGGATCCTTTAAAATTTTTATGGAAGAAATAATTTACTATGGAACTTTAGTGAAAGTTTCACTTTATATTTTATTGCTAAGTTATGTACTTTTTGTATTTTAATTCTGTGACATTCTAACACTCAGATATATTAGACATTTTCTATATATTAGGCTATATATTTTTTCTTTTTCTGAAACTGTTTATTCATCTGGGATACCGGTTCCACTTTATCTCTATATTTAAATCTGGCTATCTTGTAAACCAGTGGTTCTCATTCTTTCCACTGCTGCAGACATACCTGATGGACTTCTTCCACAAGTGATATAGACTTCTATGATAATACTCCTGTATTTAGGGGTTACCATATGTGTGCCTAATTAGGAAACACTGGACATTGAGGTTGAGAATTCATTTCTTTTTCATATTTTATTTTTTAGTTGTAGATGGACACAATATCTTTATTTTATTTTTATGTGGTGCTGAGGATCAAACCCAGGCCCTCGCACACACGGCCTCGCATGTGCTAGGCGAGTGATCTACTGCTGAGGCACAACCGCAGCTGGAGAATTCCTTTCTTAATCATCAATTCCTATACATCTTCCTTTGCAAAAAATGTTCAAGACTTTACAACTAGAATTCTTTCCTGAGCTTCTGTAGTGCCTCATGTTCACTTCTCTTCATGACCCTTGTACTTTATATTTTGTTGTGTCTTAATGTAGAAGTCTTAGTTTGTTATAAGTAAGCTTTGTATTGATTAAGTCTTTATAACTAAGATCTCTTTTAGCAGACTACTTTACGGTAGGAGATACTCAGCCATTATTTGGATGAATAAATGATTTAGCATTAATTCTGAATATTTTTAAGAGTAATGCCTTTATTACTAAAAGTTTCAATTTAGTTATATTTCATTGACCTCTTTGATAATGGTGTATCTTTTGAATGATTTTTGAAATTCTAGATTTTGATAACTTTTTTTGGTTTTGTGGTTATGGCTATGACTTTTTTTTTTAACAGTGTACTTATATAGAAATTGATCAAGTTCCAGAAACATATGCTGTTGTCCTTAGTTGCCCTGCTTGGTTGTGGGGGGCAGAAATGGGAGCCAGTGAGCATGGAGTTTGCATTGGGAATGAAGCTGTATGGGGAAGAGAAGAAGTTTGTGATGAAGAAGCACTACTGGGCATGGACCTTGTCAGGTTATTTGTGTGTTATATTTTTTCATTATAGAACTTGTCTAATTGTTAAATCTTGGTATAATTCTTACCTATTTTATTTTTCAATTTTTCTTTTTTTGGACTTTGATACTTCATAGTATCAAAGATAAAAATGTTTTAGAGTTTCAGCATGCAATTTCATGGCTATCAAAGATCACTAATTGGGAGAAGGGAAGGAGAGGGAAATCATGATTCATTGGAAGTACCTAATATAATTGTGTAATTTACACAATAACCTTATGGAATATGTATTACTATCATAATTTTACAAATGAGATATCTGAATTTCAGATATAAAGCAACTTGCCGATAAATTACCAAGTCAAAAAGTTTAAAAATTAGATTTCATATTATTTGTTAACTTGAAAGAATTTTTGCTTTGAATGTAAACACAAAGTCATATGAGCATGAAAATATTTCAGAAAATTAAACAAAGTTTATTTTAATATTTTTATTTTAGACTTGGCCTTGAAAGAGCTGACACAGCTGAAAAAGCCCTCAAGGTCATTGTTGATTTGTTAGAGAAATATGGCCAGGGTGGAAACTGTACAGAGGGCAGGATGGAATTTAGTTATCACAACAGTTTCCTGATAGCTGATAGGAATGAAGCCTGGATTCTGGAGACTGCAGGGAAGCATTGGGCAGCAGAAAAAGTAAAAGGTATGGAAAACTTTTTTTTTTATTTATAAGGGAACAAATCTATTTTGGCTCACAATTCTGAAAGGGGGGAAAATCCAAGAATATGGTGGCACATCTGCTCAGTTTCTTGTGGCAGGTCTTACTGCTTCGGCCTATAGGGGAAAGCAGTAGGGCAAATGGGCACATGCAGAAGACGAAGAACATAAGGAATGACTTTGCTTTAATAACTTGCTCTTGTGGTAATTAATCTAGATGGACAACTTTTTTGTGTGATTTAATTTACTATTAATAAAATATACCCTTAACTGCAGATATTGCATTTCATTGTCTTTGAAGATTTATATTCCAGCAAAATAAAGGGTAACCTGTAGGGGAAAAGTTAAAAATTGGAAAGAACATGTACTATGAAGTGCATTCTTGAAAAGGTTAAAAGGTAGCATTATCTCTGGCTATATGAGTTTCATATAATGTGTGTATATTTTATGTGCATCAGTTTTTGGCTATTTTATAGTGCTTTTTTTCTTTTAATAACCCCTTGCTATCTTGTCCTCTTTTAACTTTGAGCTGAACACCAAAATTCTTTCATGCTTAAGTATGGAGGTGAGAAAAGGGGAATGGAGCTGGAGATGGATGTCTTTGGGTTGGTGGTTAGAAAGGATATAGTGAAACAAGAATGTCCACTCTCACGAGTATATATATTTCAATACATTTTCTGAAATTTTAGCAATTATGTGAGAAGGAAATAAAATAAAAGGGATACAAAGAGTAAAGGGAAAAGTCAAATTATCACTGTTTGCAGGTGATATTATCCCATACTTATAAGATCTAAAAAGTTCCCCCAGACTTCTAGAACTAATAAACAAACTCAACAAAGTATCAAGATACAAAATCAATATTCAAGAATCAGTAACTTTCCTATTCACCAATAATCAATCCGTTGAAAAAGAAATTAGGAAAACAATCCCATGCATAATAACCTAAAGAAAGAAAGAAAGAATAAATCTAATCAAAGAGGTGAAAGACCTTTATAATGAAAATTATAGAACACTGAAGAAAGAAATTGAAGAAGACACTAGAAAATGGACAGATCTCCCATGTTCATGGAGAGACAGAATAGCCGTAGTACAAAAAGTGATCTACAGATTCAATGCAATGTCCATCAAAATACCAATAATATTATTCACAGAACTAGAAAAAACAGTCCAAAAATTCATATGGAAGAATATAAAATCCAGAATATCACAAGCAACTCAAAGAAAATAAAAAAATGCTGATGGCATCACAATACCCAATTTTAAATTACACTACAAAGCTAGTAAGAAAAACAGAACAGAACTGGCATAAAAACACACATAGAGCAATGCAATAGAAGACACAGAGACAGACCCACACAGATACATTCATCTGATCCTTACAAAGGTGCCCAAAATATACTTTGGAGAAAAGATAGCCTTTTAAACAAATGTGTGGAAAAACTGAATATCCAGATGTAGAATAATGAAACTCACCCTGAATTTGAGGTTGAGCTCCCTCTCACCCTGCACAAAAGTCAACTCAAAATGGATGAAAGACCTAGGAATCAGACCAGAAACGTGGCAACTTTAAAGTGGGTCAGCACTTCAACATATAGGTACAGACAAGCAACAACTTCTTCAACAAGACTCCTAAACTTCAGGAAATAGTACCAAAAATTAATAAATGGGTTTGCATCAAATTGAAAAGCTTCTGTACAGCAAAGTAAAAAAAGAGCATGAAGAGAGTATACAAACTGGGAGAAGTCTTTGCTAGCTAGTTTTTCAACAGAGGATTAATATCCATAATATATAAAGAACTTTAAAAATCTATAAAATAACCCAGTCAATAAATGGGGAAAAAAATTAAACACTTCTCAAAAGAAGAAATACAAATGGTCAACAAATATATGAAAAAAATTTCAACATCTTTAGCAATCAGGGAAATGCAAATCAAAATTACCCTAAGAGTTCATCTTATTCCAATTAGAATGGCAGTAATCAAGAAATACAACTAATAATAAATGCTGGCAAGAATGAAGGAGAAAAAGAATACTTATGGGATCTTGATGGGATTATGACTTTGTATAACCAGTATGGAAATCAGTATGGAGGTTCCTCAAAAGACTAGGAATGGAAAGATCATATGATGCAGCTATGATATTCCTCAATATTTATTCAAAAGAATTAAAGTCAGCATAGCTATACATACATACCCATGTTTATAGCAATGCAATTCCCAATAGCCAAGGTATAGAACCAATGTCTGTCTGTAAGTGTCTAATGTTAAGGTCTGTAAACAAGTCAAAATAACACCTGGTATTTTGCCAGGGGAATGTTAGAGTTCGTAAACAAGTCTGGATGGTGCCTGCCTGGCAAAATGCCAGATCTGCTGCAGTCCGGCTGCAGCAAAATAGCCGGGGGTGGGGGGGTGGGGGGTGACGAATAACTTCTGTAGATTGATACAGCAGGAGTAGGAGCGTTTATTGTAGGACAACAGAGCTATTTATACATTTTGCACAGCTTATCTTAATTAGTATAAAGTAGATACATCAGTCAACCAATAAGGAATCTCCACACTTAATGGCTCGCTTTTGTTACTTTTCAAACCACTCCCTCTGGCATTTTGCCAGGCACCATCCAGACTTGTTTACGAACTCTAACATTCCCCTGGCAAAATACCAGGTGTTATTTTGACTTGTTTACAGACCTTAACATTGTCTATCAATGGATAAGTGAATAAAGAAAATGTGGCATATATATACAATGGAGCTTTTTAAAATTGATTTTTAAAAAAATAAATGACAGCGGAATGCAATACAATTCTTTTTTTTTTAAAGAGAGAGTGAGAGAGGAGAGAAAGAGAGAGAGAGAGAGAGAACTTTCAACATTTATTCTTTAGTTCTCAGCGGACACAATATCTTTGTTGGTATGTGATGCTGAGGATCGAACCCGGGCCGCACGCATGCCAGGCGAGCGCGCTACCGCTTGAGCCACATCCCCGGCCCCGGATACAATTCTTATTACACATATACAGCACAATTTTCATATCTCTGGTTGTATATAAAGTATGTTGACACCAATTTGTGCCTTCATACATGTACTTTGGACAATGGAGTTTTATTCAGACATAAATATGAATGAAACTGTGTAATTTAAAGGAAAATGGATGGAACTTGAGAACATTATGTTAAATGAAGTAAGCCAGACTCAGAAACTCAATGGTCATATTCTCTTTCGTATGTGGATGCTAAAGAAAATAAAAGGCAGGGGCAAGGTTGTCATAAAAATAGAAAGGAGACCAGTGGAGTAGAAGAAAGGGACAAGGAGGAGGATAGAGGAGAGGGAAAAGAAGGTACTGGTGAATGAAATTGACTAAATTATGTGCATGTATTAATATGTAATAATAAATCCCACTATTATGCTTAATTTTAATGTTATCAGTAAAAAAAGAAAGGGTACGATGATATAATAGTAAAACAAAATTTTATGTCATTGGGTAGAACAACACAAGTTGTTTGCTTTAGAATGCTTTGCTTTTTCTTTCCCATGGTTTTGTTTTGATCATATATTCCTTTTATTTGTTTCAAGTGAGGAAATCCAGAGATGTAAGAGACTGGTATATGCAAAACTTGGAATTGAGATCTTCCTGATTTCAGTTCAGTGTTCTTTCACTAGAGCACAACCTGTGTTCAAACATAATCATGTGATTATGTTTGAGATCCAGGAGGATCTCCTAGTTTTACTAAGGAGATAATATATACATGTAAAAATGTTAATTGTTGTATGAATGATACACATAGATGCTGTGAATATTAAAGAAAGGAAAGGTCATTGTAAGCTGGGGGAGTTCAGAAAGGCTTCATAAAGGAAGACTTGAGCTTTGGAGGATTTGGATATTATTTTCAAAACAGATCATTGCCAGTTGTTTTGTTGGACATTTTGTTATATATTTTGCTTTATATATATTGTTTTATGTTTTATTTTATGTATTTTATCTTTTTTAATATATAAAGTTTAACTTAGACTATTTTCTGATTGTGTTAATTGACCCTATTATATCATTAAGCACTTTTAATTTTATCAAATATGCTACATGAAAAGACAAACGAATTCTGTTCAACACAGTTCAACATTCTGTGAAAAAGTCTCATTAGGTCATGCAAAATAAGCACCTTCACTGGGTATCATTATCCAGTTGTACGTTTTGTCACCAGTTTTTCTATTTCTAAATGAGCCCAAGAACTAAATTGTTGTCTTTGAATGTTCCTAACACAAAGAAATGATAAATGTCTGATATAATATACACCCATTTGCCTTGGTCTGATTATTAGACATTATTATACATGTAATGAAATGCTACACTGTACCACATAAATATGTACAATTATTATGTGTCAATTAAAATATATGTTGATTTAAAAAAACTGAATTGTTGGATTATAGGGAATCATCTCTTAGATGGAAACTTCATCACTATCCTTGATTCTATTTTGACTTAAGTCTTGATTTTATAGTGAGACTATCCCAAGTATTACTTCAGTAGAATAATTACTTAGTTGATTTTTACTTTGCAGCTGTCTTTTAAATCAGTTTCAAAACATTATCAATTTTAATTAATTAACATTTATTTTTGTGGTACGGGGATTAAACCCAGGGACACTTTACCCCTGGGCTACATTCTCAGCCCTTTGTAAAAAATTTTGAGACAGGGTCTTCCTAAGTTGTCTAGGCTGTCCTCAAACTTGTGATTCTCCTGAGTGGTTGGGTCAATTTTCATTTATCATCAGCTATATAATTTATTGTGAACAGACTTTTTATTATTTTTTCCTCTTTTGTATTTTAGTGGAAAATTTTATTTGTGACTTGTGCCACAATATCTTTGCAAGCAATGTATTTATGATTTAAAAAAAATAGTGTTAGAAACTATAGTAAATCCACATCCTTGAGTATTACTCAGCAATAAAAAGGAACGAACTGTTGATACCTACAGTAAGCTGGATGAATCTTTAGAGAATTATGTTGAGGGGCTGGGGATGTGGCTCAGGTGGTAGCGCGCCCGCCTGGCATGCGTGTGGCCTGGGTTCGATTCCCAGCACCACATACAAACAAAGATGTTGTGTCCGCCGAAAACTAAAAAATAAATATTAAAAAAAGAGAATTATGTTGAGTAAAAAAAAAAGCTAGGATTTTTAGAATTAATATTTAGAGAAATAAGAGAACAAACTAGTGGTTGCCTGGAGTTCATGTATGCTACGGGTGGGAGACAGTGGGTATGGCTCTAAGAGGGGGCAACATAAAGGATTCTTGTGGTAGTACAAGCATTCTTTTTCTTGACTGTATCATTACCAGTATTATGATTGTGACTTTATACTCTAGTTTTTCAAAATGTTTTTGTTGGGGGATATGGAGTAAAGGGAACACAGTTTCTCCCTGGATTATTTCTTATAACTGCATATGCATCTACAATTATCTGAACATAAAAAGTTTAATTCTAAAAATTGTCTCTTAGAATATGCAATAGATGAACATAGTACAAAATTTAGAAGTCTATGTTTACATTTAAATAGTGATTAAGAATTTATAATGTATAGATGGAACATTAATGTTAAACATAACTTTTCGTTTTCATTTCCCTTTTCTTTGAAAATAGAAGGAGTTCGTAATATTTCTAATCAGCTTTCTATAACAACCAAGATTGACCAAGAACACCCAGACATGAGAAACTATGCTAAGCAGAAAGGATGGTGGGATGGTAAAAAGGAATTTGATTTTGCTGCAACATATTCTTATCTTGACACAGCCAAGATGATGACTTCATCAGGCAGATACTGTGAGGGCTACAAGCTTCTGAATAAACACAAAGGTAATTTTAGCATTTTAATAATGTCAAAATAACAAATTACATTTTTGTGGATATAATGTAGGAGTGATAAATCTGTTTTTAGGAATTATATTTAATAAAAATATAGTCATTAAAACTGAAAACAGTATGATGATGTAAGCTATTTTTTGAGATGTGTAAAATTTATAATTGTGGGAAGGTAATGATTCTATGTGAAAGTTCAGATTTTCATTTCTTAGAAACTTTAAAAAAAATTCTGTTAATATTCTTCAAACAAAATTGTGGTTACTTCTCAGATTTTTTTTTTTTTGGTACCAGGGTTGAACTCAGGGCTGCTTAACCACTGAGCTACATTCCCAGTTCTTTGCTAAGTCGATGAGCCTGGCTTTGAATTTGTGATCCTCCTGCCTCAGCCTCCTGAGCTGCTGGCATTACATGCGTGCACCACCCTACCTGGCTCTCAGAATTTTTTGAAACATGGAAACATGCTTCTTTGACTCTTGCTGCTACTTCTTGTATTTATCTTTTGATAGTACTCTTTTAAAAAATATTTATTTAGTTGTAGATAAACATACAGTATGTTTATTTATTTTTACATGGTGCTGAGGATCAAACCTAGTGCCTCACATATACAAGGCAAGTGCTTACCACTGAGCTACAGCTACAGCCCCTTGATAGTACTCTTATTGGTTATTTTATTACTGTAAATTATATCTAGAAGTTCTGGTTGAGAAGACAAACTGAGCAGATACAAGAATTCCCTCCTTCCCACTTCAAAACTTCAGAAATATTGATTAAAATAGTCATTAAAAGCATATATAACTAAGTTCAAATACAAGAATAGGAAATCACCAGGTTCTAAAAATGAAGAGAAAACCTATAATATGAGCAAGATTTGGAATATTTCCACCCCCAGACAGTCCTCCTCATCTCTGGGTCAAAGGGCAGGGGGATTCTGCATTGGAGCTAAGCCTTACAGGCTAGAGTTTTAACATCCATGAAAGCATAGATGGCTAGGTCAAAGACTTGTTTGGAAAATAGGAGCTAGGCTCTTTCCCAAGGTACAAATCTAAAAAATACTACTGTACTTCTTGCCTAGATTCCTAGCCTAGAGTTGCGCTTCCTGCTTTCTCAGGCTATAAGTCAATACAGTCTCTTATGAGAGATTGAACTCTCAACCACATTTATTTTGTGGGCTACCTGTGTGGGGCTGAGAAACAAATGTTGGTTTGGAATTAGTAAACCATACAAGACCTCAGCATATGTGTATTTCTAACTCTACTATGTGAATATTTGATACAATACATATTCAGATTTTACTCAAATTACCTATCTAATGGAAAATGTACTATAATAAATCTACATGTAACTGCACTGAAAACATTTAAATTACATGGGATTCTGATGAAAGAATGAAGTTTCTATCTATACTATAATAGCTTCTCCTGTAATGTCCTCAAGTATTCTGACTTTTCCTGTGTATTATCTGATCTGCTGTTAAATCTCATCTAGTGATGTTTTCATTTTCAATATTGTATTTCATCTCTACAAATTTCATTTGGTTCTTTATCTTTCATTTGTCTACTCATTACCTTTGTGTTTTTCTTTAAATCCTTGAGCATATTCGTCATATAGCAATGTAATAGAAATTTTAGCATTCTTGTCTGCTAACAATATCATCTCCATAATTTTTGAGTCTGTCTTCCGGTGACCAAATTTTCATCTTTTTTGCGGGAGGGGGAGTTGCATTTTCAAGGATCTAGTAATTTTGATTGGATGGTGGGCATTATGATTTTATTTGATGAATGCTGCAATTTTGTATTCTTTGAAACACTATTGGAATTTTAGTAATTTCATTCCTTTAGGCCTATTTTTAAGATTTATTAGGATCGCTCTATAGTAGTCTTTCCTTTGGGGCTGGTTTAAGTCTAATTCTGGGGAGGAAGAAGATATAAATGACTAGTGTCAGAAATAAGAGTTCATTATAGGCTCCACAAACTTTAGGAAACTAACAAAGGAATACTACAAATAAATCTATGCTCCTAAATTCATTAACTCAGAGGAAATGAACCAATTCCCTAAAATCCACAGAACACCAAAATTACCTAATAAGAAATGGATAACTTGTTTTAGCAGATACTTATCTTAATTGATTATACTCAATCTGCAAACTATCATTGGCTCAACTTTCAGTCCATTTCTTGCATTCTGCCCCACATGATTATTTAGGGATCAGATGAATATTTGGGTTATTTGGGCAGATGTGTTCTTTTTTTGTTATTGTTTTGAACAGAGAATTTAGAATTTCTTCTGCCTGACTCTCTGCATTATGGGATTTGCCCTTCACTTTCCAGTGCTTGTGGTTGACCTCTGGTTCTTGAGGTCAGAAATACCAAGGTTATCTGTTGCAGCCAGCACAGCACTGACTGTGGACTTCCTATAAGTTGCAGTCATAAAAAAATTGGGAAACTCACCCTATGCATCATCCTCTCATCCACATCACCTCCAAATTTTCTTGCCTTTGTTAGTTGTAAAGAGCCCTCAGGTTAATTGTTCATTGCATTTTTATTCCAAGTTTATATTAGGGAGGGTTGGTCTGATACGAGCTTACATAGTGAAGTTCAAAGTAGAACTCCTTCACATGTCTTTTATTATTCCATGATATTATTTTACTTTTAAAAATAAATATATTCACATGATTGAAAATTTAAAGGTACATTTGTAGTCTGTCCCCAAATACTTAGTTTTTCCCCCATAGGCAGTTCTTTATATATTCTCCCAGAGATGAAACAGGTTTAATGAGACAAATATGTATATGTATTTTACTGAAATGGTAGCATGCCATTTATACTTTTGTACATATAACTTTCCAAAGTTAGTAGTATATAATACAGATCATTCTATTTTAGTATCTGCAGAACTTTCCTTTAAATAGATACATATTTATTATTTTGATATTGCCTCAATTTTTATGTAGTAGTATTTTGATCATTACATAATAAAGAATGATTGTATGAATCATACTTTAGCTAACAAATAACTGTTACTTAGGTAATTTTTAGTTTTTCATTACTGAAAATCATATAAAGTGTTCATAGCCTACTTATATTCATATCCATGGTTATTTTAGTAGAATGAGTTTTTAGAAGAAGAATGTGCAGTCAAGATGTATATATATTTTAAAGTTTTTGAAACACACTGCCACAGTGGCCACCAGAATAGATACATCAATTTAAATTAACACCAGCAATATTTGAATAGTTGAGTGCCTATTTTCTAAATACTTATTTTTTAACCTTTATAATTTTGTGGGGGGTACCCAGGATTGAACCCAGGGGCACTTAACCACTGAGCCACATCTCCAGCCCTTTTTTATGTTTTATTTAGAGACAAGAGTCTTGCTGAGTTGTTTACGGCCTTGCTAAATTGCTGAGGCTGATCTTATTTTTATTCATTTTTAAATAGTTCTTTTTATTTTTTAAATTTTTATTTATATATGACTGTGGGATGCATTACAATTCTTACCACACACATAGAGCATAATTTTTCATATCTCTGGTTGTATACAAAGTATATTCACATCAATTCGTGTCTTCATACATTTACTTTGGATAATAATGATCATCACATTCCACTATCATTTATAACCCCATGTCCCCCTCTTCCCCTCCAACAACTCTGCCCTATCTAGAGTTCATCCCTGCCTCTCATGCTCCCTCTCCCTATCCCACTATAAATCAGCCTCCTTATATCAAAGAAGACATTCAGGATTGTTTTTTGGGGGATTGATTAACTTCACTTAGCATTATCTTCTCTAAGTCCATCCATTCACCTGCAAATCCCATGATTTTTTCTCTTTTATTCCTGAGTAATAATCAATTGTGTATATGCCACATTTCTTTTAATACATTCATCTACTGAAGGGCATCTAGGTTGGTTCCACAGTTTAGCTATTGTGAATCGTGCTGCTATAAACACTGATGTGATTGTGTCCCTATAGTAAGCTGTTTTAAGTCCTTTGGGTATAGACCCAGGAGAGTGGATAGCTGGGTCAAATGATGGCTCCAGTCCAAATTTTCCAAGAAATCTCCAAACTGCTTTCTATATTGGCTGCACCAATTTGCAATCCCACCAGCAATGTATGTACCTTTTCCTCCACATCCTCGCCAACACTTGTTGTTTGTATGCATACTAGCTGCCATTCTGACTGGAGTGAGATGAAATCTTAGAGTGGTTTTGATTTGCACTTCTCTAATTGCTAGTGATGATGAACATTTTTTCATATATTTGTTGATTGACTTATATCATCTTCTGAGAAGTGTCTGTTCAGGTCCTTGGCCCATTTATTGATTGGGTTATTTGTGTTTTTTTGGTGCTTAGCTTTTTAAGTTCTTTATATACCCTAGAGATTAGTGCTCTATCTGATGTGTGAGCGGTAAAGATTTGCCCCCAAGATGTAGGCTCTCTATTCACCTCACAGATTATTTCTTTTGCTGAGAAGAAACTTTTTAGTTTGATTCCATCCCATTTATTGATTCTTGATTTTAATTCTTGTGCCACAGGAGTCTTATTAAGGAAGTTGGGGCTCAATCCCACATAATGGAAATTAGGGCCTACTTTTTCTTCTATTAGATGCAGGGTCTCTGGTTTTATTCCTAAGTCCTTGATCCATTTTGAGTTGAGTTTTTTGAGTGGTGAGAAATAAGGTTTTAATTTCTTTTTGTTGCATATGGATTTCCAGTTTTCCCAGCACCATCTGTTGAAGAGGCTATTTTTTCTCCAGTGCATGTTTTTGGTACCTTTGTCTAATATAAGATAATTGTAATTTTGTGGGTTAGTCTGCCGAAGCTAATCTTGAACACATAATCCTTCTGCCTCTGCCTCCTGAAACACTGGGATTATAGGTGTGTGCCACTGCACCTGACTAGCCCTTATAAATTTTGTAGGTAAAAGTGGCATATTATTATCTCAATATATATTATTTTATTAGTAAGATTAGACATTCTGATATTTATTGAAAATTTATAATTTTCTTATAAATTGTCCACTTATTAGTGTATCTTTTTCCCATTTTTTATATTGGGTCACTATTAACTCCTAAAAAAATAACTTTTAATGTACTTTTCCCCTTTGCTACCAAATAATTCTGGCAGAATAAATTTTATTTAGATTACTGAGTAGCAGATAATAGCTAAAAGAGTCATTTTACTAAAAAAACATGTGACTGCTCTATCCTCCTTCACTTAAAGAATAAAATGGTTCTATAAATCAATCAGATACCAACTACTCAGATGGATCAGTCAGTGATTGATATTTGCTTTTTTCAAGTATTCATTAAACAAATTAATTTCACATTAGTTATTTTTCAAAGTATTTAATATCTTATATTTTAATTTCTAAAACAATGTCAAAATTTGAAATATTTTCTACAAAGTTTCTTAATGTTAGTTTATCATTTTATTTTATGTATTAATTAATTTATTTTTAGTACTGGGATTGAACACAGGGGTGCTGAACCACTGAGCCACATCCCCAGCCCTTTTTTGTATTTTATTTAGAGATAGGATCTTCCTGAGATGTTTAGGGCCTCGCTAAGTTGCTGAGTATAGCTTTAAACTTTTGATCCTCCTGCCTCAGCCTTCTGAGCCACTGGGATTACAGGTGTGTACAACCATGCCCAGCTAATTTATCATTTTATAAGTATATTTAAACTATTTTTCCATAGGGATAGGTATATAAAAAATGATACAGAATGTTATACTAAATATTTCAATTTTAGACTTATTATAAAAGTAGATTTAAAAAAAGTTGTAGCAGTATCTACTCTCATTTATTGCAAACTTATCCAGGGCTAGGTACTGTATTAAGTTATTCACTTACATTTTCTTTTTAAACAGCCATATGAAGTAGATATTATCTTCATTTTACAAATGAGAAAACTATATGTATTTGTGCTCTTCATTTATATTCTCTATGAAACTGAAAAAAGGGCTTTTTAAATTTACCTTTATTTTTCTCTTAATACTTAGCTCAATGTCTTGTACTACTATGTTGTGTGTGCTTAATAAGTGTTGAAATGATTAATTAAGAATCATTATTGGGTTGAATTGAATTAAATTGTAACTTCTAGGTAGTTTAGCAAAGATCACTGTTGTGTATATTTTTCAGGCAGTAAACATAAAGTCAAGGAAATAAAATTAGCAGATAATTTTTAAAAATGAAGAGCAACAATGCATAATTAAGATGGAAAGGAAAATGTCAAGAATGTAAGGTTTAGAGTAATTGGACAAAAGGAAGAAAACCAAATAGAAATAATAAAACATTAATTCCCCAGTGCATCATAATACTTGTTATATTTAACTACAAAATACTGAATTGTAGATTTGATAGTTATACATGAATATATTAATATATGCATCTGACATGAAGCTTATTTTTTTCAAGTGTGAAGTATAGTTCATCTAGCTTTCTGTGCTTTGCCAAAAGAATAAATGTATTTCCAATTCTTTCATAGAAAATTGTCCACTAGTACATTATGGCTAATTTTTCTAGATAGAAGAGCCTACCTTTCTCCTTTCTAACCATCCCTACCTGATGGCTATTAACTGTGCTGCATGTATATCCAAATTGTATCTATATTCACTCATGTATTTTAAATAACTAGTTTAAATTGCAATGAAATTGCACCCTGTGTTTTGCATTTATTTTACTGAACCCTGCCACTGCAGTCTCAGTACTTATTCAATGCTTGCTAGTGGATTACTTATAGCTACCCTACTCAAGTGATCATGTAAATCCTCCTTTCATTTTGAGAATTGTAGGTTTTGAATACAGAAAACATTTTTGTAATACTTGTATTATCACAGTGTTATGTTCTGCCACTGTTTTTTATTAAAACTTGCATTTATAGGAATTTAGACTTGAATCATTTTTAAATCTCACTAGGTATTGGAGCTATGTATCTGATAGTAGTAGATCAGTATGGGTGGTAGGCTTTTGTTTTATTGCCGAGTTTTAACATTAAAGGTGCTTTTTTGGGTAACACCCTTTTTTCTTCCTGTGTTTTTCAAAATTAACAGAAAATTATGACTCCTATAACAAGTTACCTATAAATTCAGTAAGTTATTTTTCTTGTTTGAATTTGAAGTCATGGTTATACTGTGAAGAAACCAGATAGAATATGGACTTGTGTAAATCTATTTTCATTACCATAAAATTGTTGGTAAGTTGCATGATTAACTGATGACAGAACATTACATTATTGTATATGAAAGTTAATTTTCTTTTGAAGTATCACAAAAATCATATTTTGGGTATAGACTTGCTATGAGCTTTTTCTTTTCTTTCTTTCCTTCCCTCCATTTTCCCTCCCGGAATTGAACCCAGGGGCACTCAACCACTGAGTCACATCTCCAAACCTTTTTGTATTTTATTAGAGACAGGGTCTTGCTGAGTTACTTAGGGCCTTGCTAAATTGCTAAACTCTGGGTTTGAACTTGCAATCTTCCTGTCTCAGCCTTCCATTGGGATTATAGGCATGCACCACTGCTCCCAGTGAAGCTTTTTCTTTTAATCCCCATGTTAGGGGAATGGTGTGGGGAGATTCTTGCTTTCCCTATTCTATTTATCTTTGTGAGTTACTTCATTTTAAAATTTCTTTCTGGTAAGTATTGTAAAATGTTGTGTTTATTATTTGGTGCTGGGGATTGAATCCACGGCATTGTGCATACTAAGCGTGTGCTCTACCACTGAGCTATATCTCCAGCCCCAAAACTGTAGAGTTTGGGGAGAGAGGAAAACAAACAAACAAACAAAAACTTGTGGTCAATTAACCATGTTAAGTGAAAGTTATTTAAGTCTTTAGAACTATGTTTAGCTGGGCATGGTGATGCTCGCCTGTAATCTTAGCAGTTTGGGAGACTAAGGCAGGAGGATAGGAAGTTCAAAGCCAGCTTCAGCAATGTAGCAAAACCCTGTCTTAAAATAAAAAATAAAAAGGGCTGTGGATGTGATTCAGTGATTAAGCACCCCTGGGTACAATCAAAAACAAAACCAAAAACTGATTTTAAGGAAACAATTAAATATTTCCACATAAGTTATCTGAAATACCTGATGGCAGACACTATGTTTTATTACTTAAAAAACAAACAAACTGTACTTGTTACAATATGGATATACCATGTTCATTGTTGTTATTAAGAACCTGGTACTGGGCTGGGGATGTGGCTCAAGCGGTAGTGCGCTTGCCTGGCATGCGTGCGGCCCGGGTTCGATCCTCAGCACCACATAACAACAAAGATGTTGTGTCCTCCGAGAACTAAAAAATAAATATTAAAAATTCTCTCTCTCTCTCTCTCTCTCTCTCTCTCTCTCTCTCTCTCTCTCTCCTCTCTCTCACTCTCTCTTTAAAAAAAAATAACCTGGTACTATTTCTGGGTAAGAAAAAACTGATGTATTTAATAAATTGGAGGCATAATAATGGAGTGGTTAAAAGAATACTGCTACCTGTGTTGGAGTACTTGGAATTAAACTTACCTTCTTCCAGGAATAACTATAATAACTGGAGTAGTGGAAATCTCCCTGTTTAAAAACATGAATGAATACCTGAAACAGTCAGAACATGACTTTTTTTTTTTGCAGTCCTGGGAATTGAACATTTTTCAAGTATGCTAGGCTGACTATACCCCACCCCTCTTTTAATTTTGAGACAGGTTTTGCTGAGTTAACCCAGACTGGCCTCTAACTTGCAATCCTGTGTTCCAAGTAGCGGGATTATAGGTGTGCCCCATGGTACCCAGTTTCTCTTTTTCTTTCTTTCTCTCTTCAGTGCTATATATTGAACCCAGGGCTTCATTCATGCTAGGCAAGTACTCTTCCTCTGAGTTACAGAGCTAATATCGCCAGCCCCCCAAAACCTGTTTTATGAGCTAGAGAACAATATGAGAGTATTTATAATACTGTTTTTTTATGTGACATGAAAAACACCTCCTTATTACTCTGCTTTTTCAGAATTATCCTGGCAATTTTTTTAATAATCATATATTTTATTTTATTTTTAGTTGATTTAATTTTTTTTATTTCTGGAAATTCTTGAATGTTCATTTTTGCCAATGAATTTTATAATATTTTTTCAGTTTATCCCAAGAAAAGTCTCATACAAAGTCAATGACAAATAACACATGGGTAGAGTTAGACCTATTAATTGAAGAGAAAACTAAGGATGGTAATATGATCAAGTGCTTTCAAAGACAGTGACTTCAGTATTAAAGGATTAAGAGAGTGACAACCCATTATTGGATGCTGGGAAATGATGGGTTAAGAAACTTGATGTAATCCTCAAATATTTTTGTGAAAATTGTCTTTATGATCATCCTGCAGTAGTCATAAAGTATTCTCATAAAATTTTGTTGGAAAAATTATACTTCATTCTTTGTTCTAAGAATTAGCATGTTAAAATTTAAAACTAAATTGTTTTTTGTAAGTTTATATTTATATAAATTTATTTCTGTAATATTTTTATTTTACATTAAAAGTTCAATCAATCCTTTTTACTCCATTATTTACCATGAAGTTTTGATTCTCATTTTAAATGTGTTACTTTGAGTAGTAGTCTTTTCTTGTGTCAGTTTTCTTTTGATAATGAGAATTTCTTATATTCAAAGGAAAACTTTTAAGCCTATTCTGAAACTTTTTAGGAGAGATTGTCAATGACTTGTTAACTGTTGTTACTTTAGTTGAAATTGGATCATATTCATGAAGAGATATATCTCTTCATATTTATATCTCTATATAGATATACACCTCTAGTTTCTATGACAGTGCCTGGCACTTAACAGATGCCCCAAAATGTTTTTTTTTTAAATAAATGAGAACTAAATAGAGGGAAATATCATCCTTTTCTATAGGGAATGTATAATCTAATGATGGGGCTACAACAAATAAACAAAAGATTAGTAATGCTTATAGATGGAGAGGAAAAGGTCATTTCAGTTGAGCTTAATAGTAAGTTTTAATTTTCAGGAGTTTGAATTTGATTTAGGAGGAATTTGGAGTGATAAATTTTGCAGAAGAAAATTAATGATAGGTCAGAAGAAAAACAAACTATTTTTGTAGGACTGCTGTGTTAGTCAGCTTTTTAATTGCTGTGACCAAGATACTTGACAAGTACAACTTTGAGGAGGAAGTTTATTTTGGCTCACAGTTTCAGAGGTCTCAGCTGATTCCATTGCTCTGAGCTCTTGGTGAGGCATAACATCATGGTGGAAGGGCTGATGGAGGAAAACTACTCAACTCATGATGTCCAGAAAGCAGACAGAGAGGGATCAGGGACAAATACAAAGGTACACCTCTAGAGACCTAATTCCTCCAGTCATTCCCACCTGCCTATAGTTACTGCCCAACTAGTCCATTCAAATTATTAATCCATCAAGTGGCTTAATCCACTAATTAGGTTTCAACTCTTACAATCTAATCCTCTCACTGCTGAACATTTCTGCCTTCACACAGGAACTTTGGGGAAATACCTTATATCCAAACCATAATAACTATATAGGTAGGTTAGGGTTTTTTTGTTGTTGTTGTTGTTACTGTAAGGTAGTTCTGAGCCACATCTTTGACTATAAATGTGTATAGCAAGGAACAGAGCTGTCTGAAAACATCAATGACTTTAAAAAAAATTTTGTGATGCTTTCCAAATACTGAATTCTGAAACTCTGTGTAACCAGGGACATGTTATATTTACTAAAGATAGAAAATAATTTTTTCTATTTTCCTCAAAAAAAATTCTGAAAAACAATACACATTAAATATAAAAGCATAAAACAGTATAATCACATGCAATATATCATCACATACATGTTTCATCTCACACATGGACGTTTAATTTTTAAAGTAGCCCAGCAGGATTATGCACACCCAAATTCCATTAACCATAATGTGTTTTGTCATCTTCATTCTTTTTCAAGTTCTAGCCCACACTTTAATGTAAGCTTATTAATGTCAGACACAGAAATTAATATAGGAAAAATAATGTGTTGTTTTATAAAAATAATTTTTTATAATATTGGAAACTAAATACAATATTTTTTTTGATTGAATGGACAGGCTCAGATAATAGGTTATTGAAATATCATCAGTTCATTACTAAATATGCCTTAAAAATTCTGTTAGTGCAATAGGATTGAATGTATTTTTATACTATTGATTGCTTTTGCTTACAAAGTTTTTACCTGTTAGAATGTTTTTGAGATTTTGCATATTTTATATTTAAAAGAAAATATCTTTCTGTGACAATGTGCTGTTGAAACAGAGTTTGTTTATAGTTGATATCTCATTTATACCAAAATCGATATCTCCTATATTATCAGTAGAGAAAGCAGTTTGTAATTGTAAAATATATATATGCAAACATATTTAATGGATTTTAAAATTATTTCCCTAGGAAACATAACATTTGAAACAATGATGGAAATTCTCCGAGATAAACCAAGTGGCATTAATATGGAGGGAGAATTCCTGACCACTGCAAGCATGGTTTCTGTTTTACCTCAAGATTCCAACCTTCCTTGCATTCACTTCTTTACGGGGACTCCTGATCCTGAGAGGTAAAGTCACAAAATACTGTGAACTAGCAAGTGGTCATGGTATGGGGAAGAATCATAGTGTGTTGATAATTCTGTGAGACTAAATTTTTGTTACATAAATAAGACAACTTGTTGGTGGATTTTCTGGGCCAATTTTAGATTGCAATTTCCATAAATGTGTAACTGTTCTCATTTTTTATGGGAAGAAAAGGCTTATAGTTTTGTATTTACCCTTATCTGTACTCCTCTTTCCTACAAATATATTTAACATTGTCAAGAAAAGAAGGTAGATAGGTTTCTCTACTCAGATTTCAGACATTAATGACATTAGATGATTTATAAGTTAGTAAATTGAATAAGTAATGTAGTTGTGCTAGATTTACTTTTGTACATATAGAAAACACATACATATAAAACTTAAACTATCAGTAGTTCAAGTTATATCTTTAGGACTTTATTTATAGACTATCTTGATTCAAGTCATTTGTATCTCTTACCAAATTTAACACCACATTACATTTAGAAATGATTTCGTACTTGCTATCCCTTAATGTTATAGACTTTCATATTGTTAAAGATACTTCAAGAAGTTAGAGTGTGAAACCTGTGTCCCTTCATTAACACTTGTACTGATTTTCACTCCAAGTTATAATCCTCAGTCTATAACACTGAGAATTGTTCTTACCTTAGGAAATGGAAAACTGTTCATTCACTGACATGGTATATGTGCTGTGCTCTCAGTAGGTCGGTATGAATGCAGCCCTAAATTAAGCATTGCCCCTGCTATAAATGAGATCACACTGTACACTGGGATTTGGGCATAGCATAATTAATATGACAGGAACAACTTACTTATGTAGCATCATTAACAGAAACTTCTCTAAGAGAATCTTGGAAAACTTAGAATAATGCTGAATTTTTAAACATTTTGACATGTCAATTTAATTAAGTCTCTTTCTTCTAGATCAGTTTTTAAGCCTTTCATATTTGTGCCACATATTTCACAACTGTTGGATACCAGTTCACCAACATTTGAACTTGAAGATCCAGTTAAAAAGAGGCTGCACTTAAAGAGTAAGCCTGACAGAAGACACCCACTCTACCAAAACCACCAACAGGCTTTGGAAGTAATAAATAATAATGAGGTATTATTATATTATCTGTTGTATCATTAGAATAGTTTAAAGTATGATTCAATCTGAATTCTAAACATTGAAGAACCAATTTCTTTCCTTCATGTAAAAAGTAGGATTATAAATAGTATAGATGCTGCTGGAGATGATGGTGCCCGCCTGTAATCCCAGCAGCTTGGGAGGCTGAGGCAGAAGGATTGGATTTCAAAGCCAGCCTCAGTAACAGCGAGGTAATAAGCAACTCAGTGAGACTCTGTCTTTAAATACAAAATAGGGCTGGGGATGTGGCTCAGTGGTCAAGTGCCCCTGAGTTCAATCCCCGGTACCCTCTACCCCCACCCCCCAAAAAAAAAAGAAATAGTGTAGATGCTATTACTATAGTAAAGCTGTATTATTTTTACTTTTGGTTAAGAATATGTATGTTGTGACTATTTTAGAGAAATTTAGTATATTAAACATAATAATAACTAACATTTATTTAGCACTTATCATATACCATTTTATATGGATTATTTTATTTAATCTGCACAATCATTTTATGAGATAGGTACTATTGTTATCTCCATTTTACTGATAAGGAATCCAAGACTAGGAGAGAGGTTTAGTAATTAGCTTAGTATCTCACACCAAAAATTACAAAGACTCTAAAGGGCAGTAAATTTTAATCCTACAACTGCAGATGAAAATTAATTGGAAGTGATTGAAGGCCACATAGACTTAAAATAATAAGTTGTTTTTAAAAAAGATAATATATGCTTATTATTTTAAAAATGTGAACATTGTAAAGAGCAACATATCACCTGAAATCTCCAGAAATAAGCAGATGTATTTATTTTATGACATAGATTGAAACTTAATTTTATAAAATATACCTCTTCAGCCTTCCCTATCCCTTGCCTGTCCAACTCCCCCCCCCCATAAGAATGAAATGGGGCTGGGGTTGTAGCTCAATAGTAGAGTACTTGCTTAGCATGCATTAGCATGCATGCATGAGGCCTTGGGTTTGATCCCCACCCAGCATTGCAAAAAAAAAAAAAAAAGAAGAAGAAGAAAAGAAAGAAAGAAATAAAAAAGAAAAAAAGAAAGTACAAGTGCTGTCTAAAGGCAACTATCAATTGACAACGTGCAATGAAGGAAAAGATTAACCATCCTATATCTTTTCTTGGCTATTTTTACCACTTGCTAATTTTTCTTGCTATATAATCCTTTAACTTTTTCAAGATCTAGGCATTTACATCTGTCTACATTTAAATCAATTAAATTAATTTTCCTCCAGGCAATTACTCATTTTTGCCTGTAATATGTTTGCATAGTTATCTGCCTTTTTCCCCCCACTTCACTATTTTGCTTTTGCTTGAAGCACTTTGCCAGACTTCCTATTTGCTAAGAATTCTTAATGCTGATTCTGCTTTATTGGGGACCAGTTTGTTTTCACATCTGGTCTACAGTCTAAATACTGTTTTGTAGCTTAGTGGTGTGAAATGAGAGGCAAGTAATAGGAACCCACTTAATATGCTGACTGGGGCCCAAGTGACTGGGCCTGAGGTGTCTATCATTCCTATGTACTTAGCTTATTCTCCACACTCAGAACAGTGTGGTGAACAATGATGTGCACTCTGATTCTTTGGTCTTTGCTCAAGTCCCTTAGTGTTATGCTTCAGGAACTTCCCTTTACTCCTCCTGTGCAGTTTCCACACAGCCTTTGTTGCTCATAATTGCTCTCATGAGCTTTCACTTCTCTTTTCCCCATTATACTGCTTCTGGGAGGTGAGCTTTATAGAGTTAGTATTAAATATTTGTTAAAGTAAATTAAATTGCTGATTGGAATTACAAAGTAATTTTGGGATAAAAATGAAAAGCTCGGGGCTAGGGTTGTGACTCAGTGGTAGAGTGCTCACCTAGCATACATGAGGCACTGGGTTCGATCCTCAGCACCACATTAAAAAAAAATAATATGTCTGCCTAAAACTAAAGATACATAAATAAATAAATGTTTAAAAACATTAGAAGCTGTTACTGTTTAAAAGATGTTAATTGTTGATTGACAATATAAAGTGGTGGAAAAATAATGTAATTTGAGGGTGGTATCAATAAGCTGTGTTCTAGTTCTGACTCTATAACTACTTTTTTTGTTTTAGGGAGACTCAGTCCTACTGATAGTTTTAATTTACATTTCTTGATTACTAGTGAGATAGAAAATCTTCTATATTTATTGGTATAAATATTAAATGACTTGGCTGGGTTTTTTTTCATAGCTTATTTCTTAGGTGATTTAAAAAAAATTTTTTTAGTTGTTGATAGACCTTTCTTTTATTTATTTATATGTGGTGCTGAGAATTGAACCCAGTGTCTCACACATGTCAGGCAAGTTCGCTATGCTGAGCCCCAGCCCCAGCCCCTCTCAGTTGACTTTTGGGTCATTTATGTTTGTGTGTTTTGCATCAAAGAGGCAAAAAATATGAATGTTAACTTTGTTATGTGCAGGGATTTTGTTGTTGCTGTTTTAAAATATATATTTTAGTTGTTGATGGACCTTTAGTCATTTATTTGTATGCAGTGCTGAGAAATGAACCCAGTGCCTCACACATGTGAGGCAAATGTCTACCACTGAGCCACAACCCCAGCCCTTGTTGTTGTTGTTTTTGATGCTGATAATTGAACGCAGGGATTTCATTCAGTCTAAAATAGAGATTCATTCCTTCTATATTTACATATTAGGAGGGGTAACTAATCCAGAAGTAGAAACCACAGTGAACAAATCTTGTCTGTGAGGGTGGGTTGGAATTTGGATAGATTCATGTACTCATGTATGTGTATTTGTGTACTTTTCATTGTTTAGGATAAATACTGTTTAGGAACAATACTGGATAACATGAGGAAGCTGGAGAAAGAACTATTCAAAAAGATGGAGTCAGTCCTCCAAAACAAGCATCTTGATATGGATAAAATTGCTAATCTCTTTCCTCAGAGTACAAAGGATGAAATTAGAATTTATAAGGCAAATATTACTTCATAGCAATCATAGAAATGGTGGAAATCTCCCTCAAAGTCAGAATCCATTGTCTTGAGGTAAACCTACTTAGCTATTATTCTTTAATAGCATTCAAGTGATAGTTCAATTGTTAAAACTCATATAGTTTTGCTGAGATACTGACAAAGAAAACCAAACATATATCATGAGGTAGCTAGGTGTTATTCCAGGCAATTATTTCTTTTAGCCACAATAACTTTTTTTTTGTCACAATAATTAAGTACTCAGGTGCTGGGGCTGAGGCTCGGTGGTACAGCACTTCCCTCTCATGTGTGAGGCATTGGATTTGATCCTCTGCACCACATGCAAATAAATAAAATAAAAGTATTGTGTCCATCTACAACTAAAAAAAATTAAGTATTCAATTCTACATAAAGCATAAGACATTAATATGATGCATGGATTTATACTTATAATTTCGTAGAACCCTCAAATCATTTTATCAATTATTTTAAGTTTTTTTTAGTAACGGAAAAAATATGAAGTGGTGAGTTTTCTTACGCTTTAAGCAAATATTAACCAGTGCTAACATGGGAATTTTCTAGATTTACACACTAAATCTTTGTCATTGTATTAATTCTGAAAATACACTTTCATTTAAACACACTCTGTATCAAGAGTTGGCTTACCAGTGAACTTATAGCTCCAATTGTTTAGCCTTCCACTGTCTCTTAGAAACCACTATTTTGTTTTTAGTTTTCTCTGTTTTGCTTTCCCCATAATGTTGGAATAATACAGTAGGTATTCTTTCAGATTGATTTCTCTTGCTTACTAGTAACATACACTTAAGTTATTCCGTGTTTTTCATGACTTGATAACGCCTTTCTTTTTAGCCTGAATAATATCCCACTGTCTGGATGTATCACTGTCTGGATGTATCATTACTAAAGGACATTTTGGTTGCTTTTAAGTCTTGGCAATTATGAGTAAATCTACACACTGCCATATGCAGGTTTCTGTGTGGATGTAAAATTTCAACTTACATTGGGTAAATTACAAAGTGTGCAACTGCTGGGTCATATGGTAAGACCATGTTCAGTTTTTGTAAGAATTCGCCAAACTGTCTTCCAGAGTCACTACCATTTGCATCCCCACCAGCAATGTTGCACCATATCCTTCCCAGCATTTTTTGTGTCAGTGTTTTAAATTTTTACCATTCTAATAGTTGTGCAGTTGTTTCTCGTATTAATTTGCAATTCCCTAGTGACATGAAATGTTGAACATCTTTTCATTGCTTATTTGCCACCTGGGTACATCTTCTTTGGTGAGGTGTCTGTTCAGATCTTTTGCCCATTTTGAAATCAGTTGTTTGTTCATTTTCTTATTGTTGAGTCTAAAACTCTTTCAAAGACATTGTTCTTGGGTTAAAGTCTCTTAACAAATACCACCAAGAGCCTGCTAATTAATCTGTCCTCTGTCTTTATCTTATTACACGTTCACCATTGTTTTTTATGTTTCACCTATGCTGCCCTTTCAAGTCTTGGAATGTGCCCAGTTCCTTCCTCATGGAACATTCATTCCGTGTTCTCACCTTTTGTAGTTCTTTTAATGGTTTTGCCAAGACAGGAATTCCTTAAGGAAGTTTTCCTCAAACCACAAGGTCAGGTCTCTCTTAAATACTCTTGGAGCCACACGCTATCCTGATCACAAATTAATTATACATTAAACATTTGCACAGAACTTTAAACACAGTAGAACTAAGCTCTATGAAACTAGGAATCATATTTGTTCTTACTGTTGTATGTGCAGTGTTCAGTATTGTGTCTGGCATGTAATAAATGCTTATTAATAGATATTTGCAAAATGAATATTCAGATACTGACAGGAAAAATTTATACAGTCCTCTGCCTATAAAAAGCAAGGTTGCAGAAATTATCTAGATAATTTATCTATACAACTTGTTAGCTTTTGATAAGTTTCAAATCAAGCTGTTGCTTCTTTCCATATTAGAAATGGGAATATATCCCCATATGAAAGCAAGGATAATTGGGGCTGGAGCCATGGCTCAGTGGTAGAGGACTTGCCTCACACGTGTGAGGCACTAGGTTCAATCCTCAGCACCACATAAAAATAAATATATTGTGTCTATCTACAACAAAATGTTTAAAAACACAAGGATTATTAATGTATTATTAATGTATGTAATTATTAGTGTAAATTAATATAATATAGCTTGACTTTTACTGTATAAATGCAATTGGGCTGTGAGTACTTGTGGGGGTGATTAATGCCTTGGGATATATTGTAAAAAATTTAAGGTTTTATTAAATTTTATCTATTGTAAGAGTAAAAAATATAGTTGCTGAATTAAGCTTTTTATTAGGTCAACCCTTAAATTATGTTATAAACCAAGGGAGTCATCTAATAAATTGAGTACTTTACAGAAAGCTACATTGTTTGATCTTGATGAAAATATCAGTTTATATATTTATTGTTAAAAAAAGAATGTTGTCCTAGAAATAATATGTAGCCTAGAATTTTGGAAAGTTAGTTCCTTCTTGTAAAATTTTCCAAAAACAGTTCTACATAGTGAATTTTTCTCTTTTGCATAACTTTTGGGTCACTAATCATTATTCTCCAAGTACCAAAATATACTTTATCTTATTCTAAAAATATTAAAAGCAAAGCACAAGTTAGTTATGGACTTGTTCATTGAGAGTTAAGATAACAATAGACTATGCTGAAGATTAGTAAAAAGGGGTAGATTTTAATCAAAATTGTACCAGATAATTTTCTCAGCTGTGACTCTACATATGAAAAATCATGAGATGTGGCTCAGCAGTAGAGTGCTTGCCTAGCATGTGCAAGGCGCTGGGTTTGATCCTCAGAACCACATAAAAATAAATAAAATAAAGGTATTGTGTCCAACCACAACTAAAAATAATATTTAAGAAAAATCATGAAATGTATGTAAGGCACTCTTAATTTCATATTAACTCACTCATAAAAGGTGTTTAGTGAATTCATAATTGGGGAAGTTCCTATGCACAGGACCTAATGGGTCATGAAGAAAGGGACAGTCTTAAGAAACTCATTTAAGAAAACATTAAGAACTTAGATTAAAGACCCGTTTGATAGTATCTGTATCATTGCAGTTGCCCAAAGAAAAGATGACAGCAGTGAAAGTTAAAATAGGTAGTTTATTGAGAAACTTGCTTTGTCAGTGAGAAAGTAACAGTTACAAATATTTTCATTTAATAAAATTAACATATCCTTAATCTAAAAACATCTCTTAAAATCCTTTATCTGAAACTGCAGATCATTCTGATCTAGGATTTTCTTTTAGTGTCTCCCATGGAAAAAGAGGTTGCAGAATCCTTTTGTGCAAATAACAGAACATATGCAGTATGACTTATTTGTATGACTTGTTCATAAATAAAAAATTTCTCCACTTGAGTTTGAGTTGCCTGCATGCATGTGAGTTACATCTCTATTGGAACAGCAGTGAGGCTTTATGCTTACTCCTGAGCATTCAAAGAGTATTAACATGGTCATATTTTTTTAGAAAAAGTTCCCCCACAAGACAGTTCTGTTTAAAAACACGCCCATTCTCTAATGATAGCTTGAAATTTGTATAGGTTAATGGTATACTAAAGTAAAATTTACTTGTTAAATACACTAGGCTTCCATGCAGGTTTTTAAAAAATTTATATATCTGTTGCATTAAAAGGGCAATAATTTTCTAAACGGCTTTATATAGAAAATACTAAACATGAGATAAACATTTCAACATATTTTAAGTAAGTTAAACTGACACCTAATAATTAAGTAGATGTTCAAAAATCATGTGAATAACTCCCTTTAATTTTCTGAAGATGAACTTTATCTGTTATGGTCTGAATGTTTGCATCCCCTCAAATTCATATGTTAAAATGTAATCCCCAGTGGGATAGTACTGGGAGGTGACTAGGTCGTGAGGGTAGAGCCCTCATGAATGGCATCAGTCCCTTTCTCAGGGCTGAAGAGACAAGAGTTTTTCCCTTCTACCATGTGAGGTCACAGCAAAAGGGCACCAGCTGTAAACCAGAAATCAGGCCTTCACCAGACACTGAGCCTGCCCATGTCTTAAATCTTAGACTACACAGCCTCCAGACTTATAAGAAATAAGTTTCTGTTGTTTATAAGCTATCCAGTTTGTGGTGTTTTGTTATAGCTGCCTTAATGGACTAAGATAGCAACATTTAGTAATTTAAAAATTTAAAAAACAGATTTTTTTTTAATACATAGAATTCATAGACTGAATTCTAAAGGTAGTCATAGGGTGCTATGTCTAGAAGTTTTAACTCTTGACTTGGCCTATATATATGGTCCTTTTTATTCACTGCAGGGAGAAAAGTAGTAGGGTTATTATTCTGTACTATGTTGCTTTGTGCAAATAATAAGTGATACATCACATGACAATAATTTTTTAATATTTAAATAAATATGCACAAATTACTATCTGTAGCACAAAAGTTAGAGATTGGATTTTGATGATAATATTTATGGAGGTTTTTATTCCTTTCCTAATGACATAGATTAGTACTTTGGTTATAAGAGCAAGAAGAGACAAGCCTATTTTTAAAAAAAAGGCAGTGATTCTAATTTGTTAATGAGTTTTTTCGAAGAAATGGACGGGGGCTGGGAGGAATAAGAACCTCTTATTAGATTCAGTAAAATTATTTTTTTTAGGAAGTGCCATTAATAAATGTAAAGTTACCATAATTTTATGTCCATTTCACCAGCAGAACATCTGTCAAATTTGGCAATTAAAAGGAATTGTCAACTGGATATTGATTTTGAAGTTATAGCAAACAGTTGCAGGAAGAAATCATTTTATAATGTTGCCACATTAGTATTATTTATAGTAATTATTATATTCACTATCAGAACTTTTCCTTTTGTTTCTTTCTTTTTCCTAGGTCACTTTCCTATGTGTTTTCCATACTAAAACCACAGTGTTAGCACGGGGCGGGGGGAATGCATCTTGTCAGATTTTACAGAAGTGGCAACTAAGGCTCAGAGAGGGTCTAACTTTCCCAAGATCACACAGATAAATACTGGATCTGGGACTAGAATATGATTCCATGGAGGATTCTCTCCTTTATCATTTAGGACTTAGGAGAAAGTGAAGATGGGGGTGAATGCTCAATTTCTTTATAGCTTTCCTGTTGGGGGCTGTCTGCATTAATAGCAGAAGTCTGTTCAGGACTCTTTTGAAGAAATCTGTAAAACAAGTACTCATCCCGAAATTCATATTCATTGGTAATATGTTGGATGACTCCCCCTTGCACCAGTCTGTCTCCATATATCACAGCTTCACCACGGTCAGAGGCAAGGCCAACTTCAATTAGCCAGTTCACCTGGTCACAGCCACAGAAGGTCCCAGCAGAAGTCTTTGCACCACACCTGTATGTCAAAGGAATGATTCACCCATATGTTCTGTAAACCTGGTATCAGCACTGCATGGTAGAGGACAAGCAAGGAAAAAATAGAAGGAAACAAGGGAAGACGGCACGATAGTTAAAAGCATGGCAGGAATGAAACTGTTCTGAATATAAAGGAATTGTTAACTTTCCTGACCCCAGAAAGACTCCTGGAGAAAAATAAAATATGCCAATAATGCTTGTGAAAACAGAAACGCTTCAACAACAAAAAATGGACATAGGTAATGTCTGAATATTAAATATATTATAATTTCTTATATTCTTATTTGTGCTAAGTAATTTTAATTGTCTCAGGAACATTACATATTTTTTGTAAGCTCTTAAGAAGTGACTATTTTTATTAAACTACTCAAATCAAACTTTATTATCGTGCCCACAAGTAGTGTTTCTTTCCATCAGCAACCAAGACAACCTCACTTTTGTGTTTGTCAGGATTTGCTTCATTAAAGAGCAAGGAAAGAATAAGTGAGATCTGTCTTGCTACAAATCTTAAGATTTTTTAAAATGTGCTTTATAAATCTACTTCTTGATCACTTAAATTTTGTCTTCTTAATGCAAATATGAGGTCCTTCAAATGTGTTCAAATAAACAAGGAAAAGAGAAATGAAAAAAAAAACCCAACCAAACCCAATTACATAAATTCTGTACAAATATGCAATAGACAACAAAAATCTGTCCACAAGCATCAGTCAAGCTGTAAAACCTAAAGTGCTTGACAATGAGAAATAGCGAATGAAGACTGAGATGAAATGAGAAACAGGTGACAAGAATTTAAAAACATTTTATCATAAATAAAATATATGTGTATCATATAAGAATTATAAAAAAGGTTAATAAACGAAAATGTTTCTCAAGTATGTAAAAATCACAGTATGTTTTGTTTTGAGGTGCTGGGGATGTCACCCAGGGCCTTCATGCTTGTTAGGCAAGCACTCCACCGCTGAACTACATCCCCAACCCCAGATTACAATATTTTAACTTAGTAATAAGAACTCTTAACTTAATTCTTTGCAACTGCAAACATCATTTTGACAGAAGCCTGAATGTTACAACCCCTGTCTGAGCCTTCTTCCTGTTTGTTGGCTTTTAATTTATAGTCCTAATGCCTTCTGTCCCAGACACCAATTGAATAGTTTCTTGAAGACTGTGATCAGGCAGCTGTAACAAAAGCCCATGGAGATGTACAGAGTGTCAGAGAATGTGATGCTGTACAGGCAGTAGAGCCTGGAAAGGGACAGGGAACAGGCCAGAACACTACCAGCTGGTGCCCATTCAACCATCTGGGACCAAGGCAGCCTGGCAGCCCTGCAAATGGTAAGAGCTACACTTCCCGACAGTTGGCAATCACAACAGGCCAGACAGAGATAACAACAGAGTTTTCTTTTTTAATTTTGAAAAGCAGTTGAAAAACAAGTTGTTGATGCGGATAATATCTTGAAATAATTGTGCTCAGCCCTTTAAGGGTAGAACATTAGCTTTTCTCCATAGTTTACCATTAGGCTAGGCATATCACAGACATTTTGTCACCTAATTCAAACAATATTGAGAGTCGGATTTTTAAAGAAAAGGAAAACTAAGGCTAGAGAATTGAACCTGCCTATTGTCACACAGCCAAGAAACTTCAATTCAGGAGTTGAATTCTAGTATTAACCTACACCCAAATGCTTCCCCTTTCCACCATCTAACCTAGGCTACCTTCTGATTATAATGGCATGTATATTAAATATAGTGGCATAATAGGTGCAAATAAACTCTCCTATATAATTTTCCGTTATACACATGTTACTTTCCTTATGTTTTATTTTTCTTGCATGACAACCAAAAATATTTTCACTACAAATTTGTTTATTCAAAGTTGGTCATTTCCTGCTGCAGTATATTCCATACCTTGAAGATATAATGTCATATACCAAAGGAAGATTAGGACTTGAGGTGAAATATAAGCAGCAGAATTAATTAAGAGGCAGAAATTTTATTATTATTATTATTTGTGGTACCAGAGATTGAATCTGGGGCACTTTACCCCAGAGCTACATCCTTTTTTAAAAAATTTTGAGACAGGGTCTCACTAAGTTAACATGGCTGGCCTTGAATTTGCGATCCTCCTGCCTCAGCCTCCCAAATTGCTGGGCTTACAGGAGTGTGCCACCACTCCTGCCTTCATTTTGTTTTCTTGGCAATATGAAACAATATAATAATATAACACTAGAAAATGGGAATATAAAACCATTTCTGAATCCAATGTATTTCAAAGCTTTGTGAGAGACACTAATGGCCAACATGAAGTGAATGTTAATATTCTACCACATTCGGGTTTGTTTTAAAGTTCTCACATTTTATGTAGAAATCAGAAGTTATATGATATTTTAAAATAGTAAAATCAAAGTAATATGTCTCTTTCATATGCTACTTCTTAAACTAAAAATTGACCCATAACTATTAGCCTATTAAAATCCAAAAATAGTTAATCTAAAATATAATTATTTGGATCTACAATGGCAATTTGCTTACCTTCTTTCCTTGACGATGTTACGGATACAGAGGTCACGGTGATAATGGATAAATTGTTGACAGGTCATTTTTATTTCCTCAGAAACAAGAGAATCTCTGTTTTCTGCTGTTTCTTTATTGTTCCATAGAAATTCAAGTCTGAAAACCAAATTTAAGGAGTTTATTTTTTCTTACTGGAGATTGAACCTGGAACTTTGTGAAAACCTAGGCAAATGCTCTACTGCTGAGTGACATCCTCAGTCCCCCCACCCCCCACCATTTTTTGTGGTCCTGGGGCTTGAACCCAGGGTCTTGTTACATGCAAGGCAAGCACTCTACCAAACTGAGCTATATCCCTAGCCCCTCAGCCCCTTTTTAAGAAATGTTTTTGTCTTGATACAGATTCTCACTAATATGCCCAGGCTGGCCTCAAACTTGAGGCCTCCCAGGAGCTGGGATTATAGATGTGTATTACCATGCCTGACTAAGGAGGCTATTTTTTTTAAAAAAATATTCACTTTCTTAAAGTTTTTTTTCTAAAACTTTATTTTACTTTTATTTTTATGTAGTGCTGAGGATTGAACCCAGTGCTTCACATGTGCTAGACAAGTGTTCTACCA